>NC_058404.1:188741229-189041229 GCF_002201575.2 Neomonachus schauinslandi
CTTGATGATTACAGCTTTGTAATAGAGCTTGAAGTCCAGAATTGTGACGCCACCAGCTTTGCTTTTCTTTTTCAACATTCCTCTGGCTATTCGGGGTCTTTTCTGGTTTCATACAAATTTTAAGATTATTTGTTCCATTTCTTTGAAAAAAGTGGATGGCATTTTGATAAGGATTGTATTAAATGTGTAGATTGCTCTAGGTAGCATTGACATCTTCACAATATTTGTTCTTCCAATCCATGAGCATGGAACGTTTTTCCATTTCTTTATGTCTTCCTCAATTACTTTCACGAGTATTTTATAGTTTTCTGAGTACAGATTCTTTGTCTCTTTGGTTAGATTTATTCCTAGGTATCTTAGGGTTTTGGGTGCAATTGTAAATGGGATGGACTCCTTAATTTCTCTTTCTTCTGTCTTGTTGGTGTATAGGAATGCCACTGATTTCTGTGCATTGATTTTACATCCTGCCACTTTACTGAATTCCTGTATGAGCTCTAGCAGTTTTGGGGTGGAGTCTTTTGGGTTTTCCACATGAAGTATCATATCATCTGCAAAGAGTGAGAGTTTGACTTCTTTGCCAATTCAGATGCCTTTTATTTGTTTTTGTTGTCTGATTGCTATGGCTAGGACTTCTAGTATTATGTTGAGTAGCAATGGTGATAGTGGACATCCCTGCCAGGTTCCTGACCTTAGTGGGAAAACTCTCAGTCTTTCCCCATTGAGAATGATATTCGCTGTGGGTTTTTCATAGATGGTTTTTAATATATTGAGGTATGTACCCTCTATCTCTATACTCTGAAGAGTTTTGATCAAGAAAAGATGCTGTACTTTGTCCAATGCTTTTTCTGCATCTATTGAGAGGATCATATGGTTCTTGTTCTTTCTTTTATTAATGTATTGTATCACATTGATTGATTTGCAGATATTGAACCAACCTTGCAGCCCAGGGATAAATCCCGCTTGGTCGTGGTGAATAATCCTTTTAATGTACTGTTGGATCCTATTGGTTAGTATTTTGATGAGTATCCCTGTTCATCAGGGATATTGGTCTGTAATTCTCCTTTTGGATGGGGTCTTTATCTGGTTTTGGGATCAAGGTAATGCTGGCCTAATAAAATGAGTTTGGAAGTTTTCCATCCATTTCATTTTTTGGAACAGTTTCAGAAGAATAGGTATTAATTCTTCTTTAAATGTTTGGTAGAGGGTGCCTGGGTGGCTCAGTCATTAAGCATCTGCCTTCAGCTCAGGTCATGATCCTAGGGTCCTGGGATCGAGCCCCACATCGGGCTCCCTGCTCCGTGGGGAGACTGCTTCTCCCTCCCCCACTCCCCCTGCTTGTGTTCCTGCTTTCACTGTCTCTCTTTCTGTCAAATAAATAAAATCTTTTAAATAAATAAATAAATAAAATAAAAAATAAATGTTTGGTAGAATTCCTCTGGGAAGCCATCTGGCCCTGGGCTCTTGTTTGTTGGGAGATTTCTGATGACTGCTTCAATTTCCTTAGTGGTTATAGGTCTGTTCAGGTTTTCTATTTCATCCTGGTTCAGTTTTGGTAGTTTATACATCTCTAGGAATGCATCCATTTCTTCCAGATTATCTAATTTGCTGGCATAGTTTGCTCATAATATGTTCTTATAATTGTTTGTATTTCTTTGGTGTTGGTTGTGATCTCTCCTCTTTCATTCATGATTTTATTTAATTGGGTCATTTCTCTTGTCTTTTTGATAAGTCTGGCCAGGGGTTTATCAATCTTGTTCATTCTTTCAAAGAACAAGCTCCTAGTATTGTTGATCTGTTCTACTGTTCTTTTGGTTTCTATTTCATTGATTTCTGCTCTGATCTTTATTATTTTTCTTCACCTGCTGGGTTTAGGCTTTATTTGCTGTTCTTTCCCCAGCTCCTTTAGGTATAGGGTTAGGTTGTGTATTTGAGACCTTTCTTGTTTCTTGAGAAAGGCTTGTATTGCTATATACTTTCCTCTTAGGACTGCCTTTGCTGCATCCCAATGATTTTGAACAGTCTTGTTTTCATTTTCATTTGTTTCCATGAATTTTTTAAATCCTTCTTTAATGTCCTGGTTGACCCATTCATTCTTTAGTAGGATGCTCTTTAACCTCCATGTATTTGAGTTCTTTCCAAATTTCCTCTTGTGATTGAGTTCTAGTTTCAAAACACTGTGGTCTGAAAATATGCAGGGAATGACCCCAATCTTTTGGTCCTGGTTGAGACCTGATTTGTGACCTAGGATGTGATCTACTCCGGAGAATGTTCCATGGGCATTAGAGAAGAATGTGTATTCTGTGGCTTTGGGATGGAATGTTCTGAATATATCTGTGAAGTCCATTTGGTCCAGTGTGTCATTTAAAGTCTTTATTTCCTTGTTGATCTTTTGCTTAGATGATCTGTCCATTTCAGTGAGGGGGCTGTTAAAGTCCCCCACTATTATTGTATTGTTGTCAATGTGTTTCTTTGCTTTTGTTATTAATTGGTTTATATAATTGGCTGCTCCCATGTTAGGGGTATAGATATTTACAATTGTTAGAACTTCTCATTGGATAGACCCTTTAAGTAGGATACAGTGTCCTTCCTAATCTCTTATTACAGTCTTTGGTTTAAAATCTAATTTATCTGATATAAGGATTACCCCCCCAGCTTTCTTTTAGTGTCCATTAGCATGGTAAATGTTTTTCCACCCCCTCACTTTCAATCTTGGGGTGTCTTTGGGTTTAAAATGAGTCTCTTGCAGACAGCCTATTGATGGGTCTTGTTTTTTTATCCAATCTGTTAGCCTGTGCTTTTGATTGGGGCATTTAGGCCATTTACATTCAGGGTAACTTGAAAGATGTGAATTTAGTGCCATTGTATTGCCTGTAAGGTGACTGTTACTGTATATTGTCTGTGTTCCTTTCTGGTCTATGTTACTTTTAGGCTCTCTCTTTGCTTAGAGGACCCCTTTCAATATTTCTTGTAGGGCTGGTTTTGTGTTTGCAAATTCCTTTAGTTTTTGTTTGTCCTGGAAGCTTTTTATCTCTCCTTCTATTTTCACTGACAGCCTACCTGGATGTAGTATTCTTGCTGCATATTTTTCTCATTTAGTGCTCTGAATATATCCTGCCAGTCCTTTCTGGCCTGCCAGGTCTCTGTGGATAGGTCTGTAGCCAATCTAATGTTTATGCCATTGTAGTTTACAGATCTCTTGTCCCGAGCTGCTTTCAGTATTTTCTCTTTGTCTCTGAGACTCGTAAGTTTTACTATTAGATTTCGGGGTATTGACCTATATTTATTGATTTTGAGGGTGGTTCTCTGTGCCCCCCTGATTTTGATGCCTGTTTCCTTCCCCAAACTAAGGAAGTTATCTGATATAATTTGCTCCAATATACCTTCTGCCCCTTTCATCTTATGGTATCATTTATCTCTCAAATTCTGCCCTCATGATCCAGTAGTTGTTTATCTCTCTTTTTCTCAGCTTCTTGATTTTCCATCATTTGGTCTTCTATATCACTAATTCTCCTTCTGCCTCATTTATCCTAGCCGTTAGAGCCTCCATTTTTTATTGCACCTCATTAATAGCCTTTTTGATTTCAACTTGATTAGATTTTAGTTCTTTTATTTCTCCAGAGAGGGTTTCTCTAATACCTTCCATGCTTTTTTTCAAGCCCAGCTAGTATCTTTAAAATCATCATTCTGAACTCTAGCTCTGACATCTTACTAATGTCCATACTGATTAGGTCCCTGGCAGTCGGTACTGCCTCTTGTTCCTTTTTTTTTTTGAGGTGATTTTTTCCATCTTGTCATTTTGTCCAGAGGAGAATAGATGAATGAGAGAACAAAATGGTAACAGGGTAACAACATCCCCCGAAAAATATACACTAAACAAATCAGAAAAGACCTGAAACCAGGGGAACAGAAAGGGATAGAAAGAAAAAAGAAAAAAAAAGAAAATGAAAAAGATAAAAGCAAACAAACAAAAAAATAACAGAATATAATCAAATATGATCAGGCTGATGCATAGATCAGTGCCACACAGTAGATTTGGGGCGTTTTTTGGCCTGTTAGGAGAAAGTGCCTCCCAAAATGTTAAAGAAAGAAAAACTTATATATGGACAAAAATAAGGGTTAATATGAAGAAGGGATGGGATATGATGTAAAGATGAAAATTATAAATGATTTTATAAAGGGAATTGATAAGATAAGAAGTTGGTTGCAAAAAGAAAGAAGAGGATTTTTTAAAAAAAGAAAAAAAGGGGAGAGAATGTGATCAAGTGGGAGACTAGAACAAAGCCATACACTAGAGATTTAGGGTATATTTTGGTCTGTTAGAAGAAACTGTATCCCAAAATTTTAAAGAGAGAACAACTTATATATGTATCTCTCAAAAATAAGGTTAACTACTATGAAGGGATAGAATATGACTCTAAAAATGAAAAATAAAAAAGATTTTTTAAAAAAGGTATTGATAAGATGTTGGTTGAAAAAGGGAAAAAGAAAGAAAGAAAAAGAAAGTTAAAAAAATAAATTTACTTTGAAAGACTAAAGAATCATGGGGAAAAAGCCATGAATTCTATGTGCAGTATTCCCCTAGTGCTGGAGTTCTGCCATTCTCATTGATTGATAAACTTGGTCTTGGCTGGCTATTCTTGCTGATCTTCTGGGGGAGGGGCCTGTTGCCATGGTTCCCAAATGTCTTTGCTGGAGGTGGAATTGCCCCGCCCTTGTCAGGTCTGGCCTAAGTAATCTGCTCAGGTTTGCGCTCTGTAACTTTTGTTCTCTGCAAGCTTTCCGTACAGCTTTGGAGGACGAGAGTGAAAATGGTGGCCTCCCCATCTCTGCCCCAGAGGAGCCGAGAACTCGGGGCCCGCTCCTCAGTGAGCCCCCAGAGAAAAGCAGTCAATCACTCCCATCTCCCCGGTCTCCTGCTGCACTCCGTGCTCACCCGACCTGTGACCGAGCGTTTCTATCTCTGGCACCTGACCTGGTGTGGAGTCTCCAAACCCAGCAGATCCCTGCAGTGCACTCTTGTGCCGCTCCTCCCGGGGGAGGAAAGGGAGTCTCCCTGGATCTGCCGCTTGTTGGGTCCCTGCTGGAAGAGCAGTGGCCTGACTGTGCCACAGATCACGGTTTATGGCAACCCCAAGCTGAGAGCCCGCTCCTCCGCTCCGTCTCTGCAGCCGGCTTCCCCACTCCTATACCTGGGAGCTCTGCTGCACTCAGGCACCCTGGGTCTTTCTGTGACCTGGAAGGTCCTGAGACCACACTGTCCCACGAGGGTTCCACCCCCCAGTTAGCCACTGGAGCGACGTCCCTCAGCAGAGCTGACTTCTAAAAGTTCCGATTTTGTGCTCCTCTGCTCTATCAATTGCCTGTAGCGGCTGATGGAGGCCCCCTTCCCTGCCGCCTATCTTCCCAAATATTGCCTCGGATTCACTTCTCCGCACGTCCTACCATCCAGAAAGTGGTCGCTTTTCTGTTCAGATAGTTCCTCTATTCTTTTCTTCAATCTTCTTTTGAGTTCGTAGGTGTTCAGAATGGTTTGATCCCTATCTCGCTGAATTCCTGGGACCAGACGAAATTTAGGTCTCCTACTCCTCCACCATCTTGCTCCTCCCCCCTTAAACATTAATTTTTTAGACAACAACAAAACAAAACAAAACAAAATCATTGTTTTAACTATAGATTTTTGAAGAAAAAAGAAATACCATGGCCTAAAATGTATTCAATTTTTAAGACACACTCTTTTTTCAGAAATGAGTTATGAAAAAAAGGTATAGGGATATAGTTTTTGAAATTAAACCTACACCTTCGGCTAGCACTTTTTGCTACCTTGGCCCATCAAAATCTTCTGGGTCCTTTATGTCCAGTTTAAATTTAAAGCAACGCCTTTTGGAAATTGTACATAACCATAGTGACCTCACACACGGGTCCTCTAAAGGATGTTGTGGCATGGTTCCTGTGTTGTGTCACTCCTATTATTTAATTTCATGGTTTTTTTTCATATTCAATCTCATATCACGTTCAGTCACTAAGCTTCAGTTTGCTTATCTGTAAACAGACTAAGAAAAATAGTACTCACTGGATAGGGTCATTATGAAGAAAAAAGGTGATGTTCTTATAAAGTATTTGCCCACTGCTTGATGCAAATAAATTATCAATAAATATAAGGTACTGTTAGCAATGATTAATCACTATAACAATGCTGGGATGGAGTTGCTATCTTATTATTAAAAACAAGGAAGCTTAGGGCCAGATGTGACTTTCTTTTAAGATTTTCTTTATTTATTTGAAAGAGAGAGAGAGCATGAGCAGGGGAGGGGCAGAGGGAGAGAGACAAGCAGTCTCCCTGCTGAGCAGGAAGCCTGACACGTCTCAATACCAGGACCCTAAGATCATAACCTGAGCTGAAGTCATATGCTTAATGGACTGAGCCATCCAGGTGCACCAGGCCTGGATGTTTAGGAAACTTGCTGAAGGCCATGCAGGCATGGAAAAGCAAAGGCATAACTCAAGGGCACAGATATTCAAGTTGACAAGCAAACGCTCTGCATGTGTGAGGAGAAGGCAGGACTCAGCTACAGGGTGTGACACACAGGAGGGAGAGAGGCAATTGCAGGGCAAGCTGGGGATGGGATTGGGGACAGAATGAAGCCTCAGTCCTTTGCCCCCAAGAATGATGCCCAGTGATGCCCAACCTGTTGCTTTCTCCATAAAGTATCTTGAAGGAATACGATGATTAGTATTAATAGCTAACATTTATTGAGTATTTACAGCAGTCCCCACTTACCCGGTTTTGCTTTCTTTGGTTTCACTTACCCATGGTCAACCAGGGTCTGGAAGCAGATTATCCTCCTTCTGATGTATGGTCAGAAGGTCAATAGTAACCTAACGCTACCTCGCAATACCTACACCGTTCCCCTCACTTCATTTCATCACCTAGGCATTTTATCATTTCACATCATTGCAAAAAGAAGGGTGAGTTAAGTACAATAAGATATTTTGAGAGAGAGACCACATTCACATAACTTTTGTTACAGAATATTATTATAATTATTGTATTTCATGATTAGTTATTGTTGTTAATCTCTTACTGTGCCTAATTGATAAGTTAAACTTTATCATAAGTATGTATGTATAGGAAAATCATCGTATATATAGGGTTCTGTACCAGCCATGGTTTCAGGAATGCAGGGGGGGTCTGGAGATATATGACCCAAGGATAAGGGGCTAATATTGCACTCATACCAGGCCCAATCCTAAATACTTCCCCTGAGCTTACCCACTCTTCAGTCCCCTTGGCAGATAAAAAACAAAACAAAACAACAACAACAAAAAACTGATGCTCAACTAGTGGGTGACAGGGCCAGGTTTCAACCTCAGTGGTATTACCATAGAAACCTACACCAAGTAAGAATTTGCTCCTGTTTGTCCCAGAGCATCATGATTAGCAAATAAGAGTGATATGATAAAGAAATTAGGTGGGGTGATTTGAGAATTGCAAAACAGAGAATTATTAAAACCCTATTTTAGGGGCGTTTGGGTGGCTCAGTCGGTTAAGCATCTGCCTTTGGCTCAGGTCGTGATCTCAGGGTCCTGGGATGTAGCCCCACATCAGGCTTTCTGTTCAGCAGGGCGTCTGCTTCTCCCTTTCCCTTGCCCCTCCCTCCCGCTTATGCTCCCCCTCAAATAAATAAATAAAATCTTAAAAAAAAAACCTATTTAAAAAATCACCTTTATATCTCCTTATGTATAAACCAGTCGTTCTTCACATTGCCCCTCTCTGCTTATAGGCTGTCTTTTGGAAACTTACTCCTTGAGGTTTGAGTCTCTGACCCTGTGGGTCCCTGACAAAGACAATAACTTCTTGGGAAATGAGAAGAAAGAATGAAGGAGAGCAGAGTATGTTTGGGGACATTTGACTTCTTCTATACCTTGATGTATCATGTCTTCCCCTTTGTATTCACTGACTGTCTGATTCCCTTAGCTGGATGTAAGATTCTTGATGACAGGATCTGTTCTAGATTGATCTATCCCAAGTGCCTAGAAGAGTGCACAGTTCACAGTAGGTATTTATTAAATGATTGCTGAATGAATGAACTAGAACCAGACTTCCAGGGACCTGGGCTTGAAGAGACCAATCACCACTCACTCCTTGTGTGGTCTCAGATGATTTATTGGGTATCTCAAAGTCTTGTTAAGTGAGGATGATGAAGCTTCTTCTCAGAGCAGTGTAGTGATTAAAGGGATGGAGTGCCAAGTGCCCCGCTCTTTACCTGGCAGAGCTCTGGACTTCTTAGCTGCTCCTTACCCTGCACGTGCCTGCCTCTGACCCCTGCAGTATGTGTGCAGGCAGAGAATTAGCATGAAATTCACAGCCAACTTTGCATAAATGGATCATCTTGTCACTTAGAGTGTGTCTCCTCTAGAGAGTTTACACCCCTAATTGGCTACATTCTTGGCTCACCTTAGCCAAGCATTAACTCAATCACTCATTTTCATGCTTAATATATTTTTTTCAAGTTATTCAAGGAACTGGTCGGGAAAGCTTTCTACTCTCATCCAGAGGGAATTAAGCTAGTCACAATCAAATCTTCCCCCATCAATAACCAATTTAAACCATTATCCCAATTAAATATCATTCTGAAAGCAATCTTAATCAATCCAGACTTGATAGGCTTCCTGAAAGAATTGCCTAATTAAACTCTCTATAGAAGAAAATGATTCTGCCTAGTCAACCCAACAGTGACAGGAAACTAAAAGAGAAGAGAATATTTGGAAGTTAATCTGAGAGCATCGAACAGAATTCAGAAGCAATGGGGCTAATGTCCCTCAGACAGGGATATTGTGAGGTCACAGAGAAAATTCACATGAACCATTTCTGAGAAGGACTCTGAAGAGAAAGCTGTAATCACTATTTTTGGAGTGTGACCCCCATGCCACATGCCTTATTTCTGAACTTGTTTTCTTTCTCTTAGAGTTCTTTTTGTAAACCCAGAATCTTGTTCTCTCTTTCATGCTTAGGATTGTCATGTACAGTGGGGCAGATTGTTCACTCCACAAAGGTACCTTCTGAGGAGCTAAATGGAGACTAAAATCCAGTCCAGGTACTTTCTCTCCATGCTGGTTGTCTATGGAATAATCTCTCTTCAGAGCATAAAATCCTTTCCTAATATGTACAAAACATGTTCTAACCTTATCATATCACTCTTGTGTTACTTTCCCAGGGCTGCCATGACAAATTACCACAAACTGAGTATTTTAAAAAACATAACTGTGTTCTCTCACACTTCTGGAGGCTGGAAGTCTGAAATCAAGGTGTCAGCAAAGCAGCACAACCTCTGGAGGCTTTAGGGTAGAATCCATTTCTTGCCTCTTCTAGGTTCTGGCAGCTGTTGCCATTCCTTGGTTCATGGCTTGCCTTTCTCTCTGTGCCATCTTCCCATCTTCTGTGTGTCTGTGTTCTTTCCTTTTCTTTCTCTCTTAGAAGGACATGTGTGATGGCATTTAGGGCCCATCTGCATAAATGAGGATAATTCCCTCATCTTAAAATCTTTGGTTATATCTGCAAAGGCCCTTTTCCCAAATAAAGTGGATTTAAAGTTCCAAGGATTAGGACTTGATTTCTTTAGATGGTCATTATTCAGCCTGCTGTATCTCCCAGACTGCTTCCAGGTAATAGCCTGATCTCAGGGGCAGCATCATGGATTGAACACAGTTTTTTCAGACAGATTAGGGTTCAAGGACACCTAGGTTTTCATGGTATTCAGAATGAGGGATTTAAAGGCTAGCCATGCTGTTGTAAAATCTTAGGGAAAATATATATACCAAGGCTGTCCAACAGAACTTTCTGATCTGATGGAAATGGGACAGATGCTCCCAAATTCAGAACTCCAGACTCTCTGTGACAATCTTTTTGCACCACACTTTTTTGACCTGCTGAGGAGGAGACAATCCTGAGACTCACACTGAGTTGCTCACTCTTTCTTCTTAATGTGACATGGCAGTCCTGTTTGCCAAAATAAAAGCTCTTCAGTCCATTTTGGGGAATACTCTAGAGAGTATTTCATTATGAAACCCTGAGCTCTTTAGGAAAGAAGGTAGAAAAGAATGTATAAGTGTCTCAGCTGGTAAAATGTATTCTTCTCAGTATTATGCTCACTTAGGAAAATTAGTAGAGCTTTGTGTTTGGGGACAGTATTTGTTTATTGGTTCTTTATTAAAAGTACGGGGTGACTGGGTGATAGACACTGGGGAGGGTATGTGCTCTGGTAAGCGCTGTGAATTGTGCCAGACTGTTGAATCTCAGATCTGTACCTCTGAAACAAATAATGCAATATATGTTAAGAAAAAAAAAGAAGAAGAAGAAGAAGGTAGCGGGAGGGGAAGAATGAAGCGGGGGAAATCGGAGGGGTAGACGAACCATGAGAGACAATGGACTCTGAAAAACAAACAGGGTTCTAGAGGGGAGGGGGGTGGGAGGATGGGTTAGCCTGGTGGTGGGTATTGAGGAGGGCACATTCTGCATGGAGCACTGGGTGTTATGCACAATGAATCATGGAACACTTCATCTAAAACTAATGATGTAATGTATGGGGATTAACATAAGAATAAAAATAAATAAATAAATAAGTACATATTGCAGACTTTAAAAGTGAGATATGCTTGTTGACTATAATGTAGAAATATATACTAAAATTCCACTACTGGGTATTTATCTAAAGAAAACAAAAACACTAATTTGAAAAGATGTTCACTCCTATGTTTATTGCAGCATTGTTTACAATACCCAAGATACAGAAACAACCCAAGTGCACACTGAGACATAAATAAAGAAGATGTGAGATAGATAGATATATAATACTACTCACTCATAAAAAGGAGTGAAATCTTGCCATTTGCAACAACATGGACGAACCTAGATGATATTATGCTAAGTGAAATAAGTCAGGCAAAGACAAAAACCATATGATTTCACTTATATGTAGAATCTAAAAAAAAAAAAATGAACAACAACAACAAAAATAGACTTTTAAATACAGAGAACAAACTGGTGGTTGCCAGAGGAGAAGTGGGTGTGGTATGGGCAAATAGATATAAGAAATTAAGTACTAACCTCCAGTTATAAAATAAGTAAGTCATAGAGGTGAAAAGTACAGCATAGGGAATATAGTCAAAAATATTGCAATAACACTATATGGTGACAACACTCATCATGGTGAGATTGAGTAATGTATAGAATCATTGAATCAATATCTTGTACACCTAAAACTAGTGTAACATTGTACATCAATTGTGCTTTAATAAGTAAACAAACAAATAAATAAATGTATCTACTTCTGTCCAACCCGAAATCTCACTAACTTAGCTCAAGCCAAAGCCATTGTTATCTCTACCTGGATTGTTACAACCATATTTGGAGGGGATGGCGCTCAGCCTCCAGTTAGCCTCCTATCTGCAGCCAGCAAAATGTTTGCACAGTTGAGAACTTTTTTTTTTTCAATGACTTACCACTGCCTAGTATACAGCTAAGTTCCTTAATAGGTGCTTTCCAAACCTAGGAGTTTTGTATCCAAATACACCCTTCCCATAATGGCCTCACAATCTTTGGCTGAATCTATGGAAACACTTTTAATTCCTGGCCAGAGTGATGTTCCCTTCACCATATTACCTCTAAACATTGTTGCTTCCATCTCCTGAAGCACTTCACCTACCTGCTACTTTTATTCATTTTTCACCCTCTCTCTTCCTCCATATCCTTCAGGGCCATAACTTATGTGTCACTTTTCCTGGAAATCTTCTTTGACTCTACAATTCTAGACTAAGTGTTCCTTCTCTGGGCTTCCACAGCACTTCACACTTCTTTAGTCATTGTCTTTATACTCTATTGTATTTGCCACTCACCAGGATATATCATATCCCCACTAGATGATGTACTCTTTGAGGGCAAGGATCATATCTATTCTGTAACAGTATTTCCATCGTGGGGTGCCTGGGTGGCTCAGTCAGTTAAGTGTCTACCTTCTTCTCAGGTCATGATCCCAGGGTCCTTGGATGGAGCCCTATATCAGGCTCCCTGCTCAGCAGGGAGTCTTCTCCTCCCTCTCCCTCTGCTCCCCTCCCCCCCCAGGCTCCTGTGTGCGCACGCTCTCTTTCTTTCTCTCTCAAATAAATAAAATCTTTTAAAAAACAACAGTATTTCCAGCTTTATCATAGTACCTAACACATTAGAGATACTTAATAGATATAATTTGAATGTATATTAAATATTAGAAAATATAAGATTAAGAGCAAGAACCCTAGATCCATATCGCTTAAGTTCAAATCCAAACTTTTTTGTTATTAACTTTTAATCATAAGCTACTTGACCACTCTGAATCTCATTTTCTCATATGTAAAATGATAATAAACTAGTGTATGGCTGGTGCAAATTAGGGTCACCTTCAATGAGTCATACCTTTGTATGACTCTGTGACTTTGCTTCTAATCAATAAAATATGGCAAAATGATTTGATGTCACTCCATTAATGAAGCTACATTATATGGTGAAGGAGGTGAAATGTCATTCCCATAATTCCATTATATTATATAAGATTTTGTTTAGCAGACTGCAGCAAAAGAGATTCTCTACCGACCTTGAGAATGCAAACAGCCATGCCATGGATGGCCTATGGAAAGGATCAAGAAGGGGGGAGTACTGATGACTTCTAAAACTTGAAAGTGGCCTCCAACTGGCAGTCAGAAGCTGGGACCTTTAGTCATAAAAACACAGGAAACAAATTCTGTGTTCAGTGTGAATGAGCTCCAAAGCAGATTCTTCCCTAGGTGAGCTTCCAGATGAGAATGCAGCCCTGCCAAAGATCACAGCTTAAGGGACCCTGAGCAGAGGACCCAGCTAAGCAATGACTGGGGGTCCTGACCAACAGATGCTGTGCCCTAAAAATGAAGCTGCTAATTTTATGGTATTATTTATACAGCAATAGAAAACTAATGCATAGCCCCACTCCCTTATAGTTATTTGCAGGATTAAATGAATTAATATTCACAACATGCTGAGAACAATTCCTGTCAATCACTAAGGACTACATTAGTATTTTTTTCATTTTTCATTGTTTTATTTTTATTTTTTATTTTTTACTTATTTTATTTTATTTTGTTAATGTTATGTTAGTACTTGTTAAATAAAAGGAAAAGTAAATGTTTTTATAACTCAAATGCATTTAGAGTTAACATGTTTTGTTTCTCTTTTTCTCCTATTTTCACTATATTTTATAGTTGGACTTGTACTATTCATGACTATATGTCATAAAACAAAGTTACATTCTATTGATAACTTCCTAATGTTAAATTTTATAGGTGTGTCAAAATTTTAGTAACTTTTCCTTATTTTTGGATATTTAGGATCCTTCAAATTTTTCATGATTATAAACAGTGTTGACTTTACCATGAGTGTTTGAAATCACTTATTTTATTAAGTATTTTTGAGCATATAATTTTAAAGTTTTGTTTTCTTCATTTCATATATTTGTTTCCTCCCATGAAGCTGCTTAGCATGGACAAATTTTATAGTGTTTTTTAATAAATACTATTAATGAAATTATAAGAATTTATTGTTTTAAGTTCTTCTAGAATTAAGTCCTTACAGTGTATTGCAATTTACAAAACATGAAAGAGAAGGCATCTCATTCTATCCAATTAACTCTAAGAATGCAATTCCGATTGAGGTTAACTGATCTTATCCTTAGAAAAAGACCAAATTGCTTAATCCCTCTTTAAACCATTGGCCTGAAGATAAATGATGTATTGTATATATTTTGAACTGCGATGTAAAAATTTTATTCCTATTCCTTAATAGCATGTGCCTGCCATGATTTTAAAGCTGTCTAAATTGCTTGATGTGCTGGGGCACCTGGGTCGCTCAGTTGGTAGAGCATCCAACTCTTGGTTTCATTTAAGGTCATGATCTCTAGGTCCTGGGATTGAGCCACAGGGCAGGCTCCATGCTCAGTGGGAGTCTGCTTAAGGATTCTCTGTCTCCCTCTCCTTCTGCCCATCCCCTGCTCATGTTCTCTCTATCTCCCCTTTCTCTCAAATAAATAAATAAATAAATAAATAAATTGCTCAATGTGCTATGAGAATTATGTCCATCTTGATGTCACAGAAATTAAGCCATCAATAATTCTCAAAGGGTAAAGATCATGACCGTTTATTATTATTATTATTTTATTATTATTATTATTATTATTATGACTTTGAATCTAGTCAAAGCCCCATGACATAAGGTGGTTCTTCAGAGAATCACAGAAATAAGTGTAATTTCTCCTATAAAACAAAAGTAACTCTGGGACACCTGGCTGACTCAGTCAGAGGAGCATGCAACTCTTGATCTCAGGGTCACAAGTTCGAGTCCCTTGTTGGGTGTAGAGATTACTTAAATATTTTTTTTTTTAAAACTTAAAAAAATAGTAACTGATAGATATGCAGGAAAGGTACCGTGTTTTGATATATACAAGTGTAACTATCATTTAATAGCTCTGAGCCTCATATATAGATTGGGATTATAGCACCTATATTAATATTCAGTTGTGAGGATGAATTTAATGATGTCTGTATGTAATTTTTAACAGCTTTACTGAGTTATAATTAACATACCAAGAACTGCACAAATTTAATATGTACAATTTGATGAATGTAGACATATGCAAACAGTCGTGATACCATCACCACAAAGTCAGGGTAATCTACATTATAGATATCTTACCCCTTCCAGAGTTTCTTTGTGTCCCTTTGCTTTGTGCATGTATGTATATGTGAGATAAGAATAATTAACATGAGATTTACCCTCTTAAACTCTGAAGGGCAAGATACTACAGGTACTGTGTTACATAGCCAATCTCTAGAACTTAGTCATCTGATATAACCGAAACTTTACACCCATTAAATGACAACTTCCCATTTCCCTCACCGTTCAGCATTTTTTTAATTTAATACAGAGCCAGTATACCCCTGCCCACCATTAATGAAAGCAAACCCATTAAAAACATTTTAACTTTATATTATTGACATGTCTGGTGGTCTAATTAATTTGCAGTGAATCTATGTTTACACAATGTCTTCTATATAAGATGTCAGAGTAAGATCTGGAAAATTTACCCAGTCAGCTATCAACAGGATGATATAATTGTTTAGATGACATGTCTTATTTAATTGATATCAATAAGTGGAATTTATGGCCAAGGATATTACACACACACACACACACACGCATACACACACACACACACTGTCAGCCTGAAGGGAAAGTAAGGCAGACACCAGAGTGAATTTCATCAAACATTAGAAGTTTTAAAACCAGCAAGATAAATTCAATTACATGACTGAATTCAAGCATGGGTGATCATGTTCACCAAGTGATTTTCAAAGAAGATATTTGTGCTTGTCTAGCCAGATGTTGTAAGGAAAAGAAATAGGAGTAAAATCTTGGTTGAAGATTATGGGTGGGGTAGGAGTGATTAGTCCAAATATCTCAATTATAAAATTCAATACCTTTCAAGGTTCATATCTACTCAGTAAATCTTCAATGAATAAATGTAACCATTTATGGAATTGTGCAAATTTGGAGAGTTGAAAAATTTTGTCAGTGATTTTGTTTTTTTAAGAGAGAAAGAGCATATGTGAGCAGTGGAGAGGGGCAGAGGGAGAGGGAGAGAAAGAAGGTCTTAAGCAGGCTCCACACCCAGCACAGAGCCTGATGTGGGGCTCAATCTCACAACCCTTAGATCATGACCTGAGCCAAAATCAAGAGTTGGAGCCTTAACTGACTGAGCCACCCAGGCACTGCTGTCAGTGATTTTTTAAATTTGTTTTTAACAGAAGAAAAATATGTACATATGGGTTGTGATAGCTCACTGGCCTCCTTAAAAATACCCAGTATTTTTTCCAATATTTCACTTTAAAATATTGTCTTCAATATGGGTCTTCCCTATAGGTAAGGACATAGATCGCCTTTTCCTAAGGTCAATTTATCACTCAGTTAGTTAAGCGGCTTTAGAAAGAGCATATCATTATGTTCATCTTCTTCTACAGATATTGTTAAAGCATTGTGGTACAAAGAATATAGACTACAAAATGTAGTAGACTGTATTATGGGTTCATGACTATTCATTTTTTCCCCACACTTGCCATGTTTTCCAGTAAACAGAATATACTTTCGGGCACCTGGGTGGCTCAGTTGGTTAAGCAACTGCCTTTGGCTCAGGTCATGATCCTGGAGTCCTGGGATCGAGTCCCGCATCGGGCTCCCTGCTCGGCAAGGAGTCTGCTTCTCCCTCTGATTCTCCTCCCTCTCAGGCTGTCTGTCTCTCATTCTCTCTCTCTCTCAAATAAATAAATAAAATCTTTAAAAAAAAAAAAAGAATATACTTTCTTGCCTAATTGCCTTTGGGCTTAGGCATATGGTTTCCTTTGGACAATTAAATGTGAAAAAATATACCATACACCACATGTGAGCCAAAGCTTTAAATGCACTTGTGCATGTTTCTGTCTCTATTTCTTGACCTCTATTTATAAGAAAATTATGTCTCAGAGGGGAACTACCATTTTAGATTTATTTCTGAAATAAAAAGACATATGGAACCTAGTCCAGCATAACCCAGAAGCCTGGAACAACCCAGAGCTGCCTAATCTAAGGGCAGACTGCTGTTTTTGTGTATATGAAAAAGAAATGTATGTTTAAAACAATTGAAATACTAATGCTGTTTGTTACTGCAATAAAAGCTGATATAGATGGGTGCCTGGGTGGCTCAGGTGGTTGGGTGACTGCCTTTGTCTCAGGTCGTGATCCTGGAGTCCTGGGATCGAGTCCCACATTGGGCTCCTTGCTCAGCAGGGAGTCTGCTTCTCCCTCTGACCCTCCCCCCTCTCATGTGCTCTCTCTCTCTCTCAAATAAATAAATAAATAATCTTTTTTAAAAAGCTGATACACGGGGCGCCTGGGTGGCTCAGTTGGTTAAGCGACTGCCTTCGGCTCAGGTCATGATCCTGGAGTCCCTGGATCGAGTCCCGCATCGGGCTCCCTGCTCAGCAAGGAGCCTGCTTCTCCCTCTGACCCTCCCCGCTCTCATGTGCTCTCTCTCTCGTTCTCTCTGTCTCAAATAAAAAAAAAAAAGCTGATACAGATTAGATAGAAGATGATAGATGATATAGATGATAGATAGATGATAGACATATAGATCCAGTTGTTTATCATCTACCTATATCTATCCATCTATCTATCTATCTACCAGTATAGTTATATATATAGCTAGATCAAGATCTAAATATAGATATATCTAGGTTATAATTCTTCCAATTAATTCTTCCAATATAATTCTTATAATTCTTCCCCAATTTATGTGCTTGGAGAAATATAATTATTACCATAATATTTATCATTATCATAATTATCACTTTAGTTAAGATTAAGGAGGAGGGGAGGGTAGAGATTTTAAGGAATTGATTCAAACAGTTGTGAAGCTGGTAAGTCAGAAATCCACAGGGCAAGCAAGTTGGCTGCAAATTCAGGTAGTGTTGATGGTTGCCATCTTGAGTTCAAATACCACAAGGCAGCCAGCTGGAACTTAGGCAGAATTTCTGTGTTATAAACTTGAGGAGAATTCCTTCAGGGAACCTCAGCCTTTGCTCCTAAGGTCCTCAACTGATTGCCTAAGGTCCACCCACATTATGGAGGGTTATCTGCTTTCTCAAAGTCTGTTAATTTAAATGTTAACTGTATCAAAAAAACACCTCTGCAGCAATACCTAGGCTGAAGTTCCACCAAAAAACTGGGCACCAGAGCCTAGCCAAGTTGACATATAGAATTAACCATCATATTTGCTGTCAACTTGACTCAGGTCTAATAAGTTTTGTCATCTGTTAAAATGAGACTACTTCATATAACTCTGGTGATGACAGAGGTGTTAATATATATCCAGTATGTGGTAGAGTCATGGCATAGGGCATATGGTCCTTAAATGTTGACTTTTATTAATTCTTGCACTACCTGGTCCTCCTGGCAGATATTTTGTCTTCCTCTTTCAGAGATAACATTGTCAAGTCATTTAATATCTGTGTGTCTCAATGTCTTCAACCAAAAATGCATATAAAAAAGCTATTTGCAGAGTTGTTGTGATGGTTATGAGTTATCCATGTAAAATATCCACTTCAGTCTATAGCACATTGTAAACACTTAATAAATAAATGAATAAAAGATAGCTCTTGATGAAGTGTGATAGTTCATTTTTGCCCTTGCTTCCCTTGCCTTCGGTGATGTTTCTAGGAAGAAGTTCCTGCCGCTGAGGTCAAAGAGGTTGCTGCCTGTGTTCTCCTTTAGGATTTTGATGGATTCCTATCTCACATTTAGGTCTTTCATCCATTTTCAGTCTATTTTTGTGTGTGGTGTAAGGAAATGGTCCAGTTTCATTCTTCTGCATGTGGCTGTCCAATTTTCCCAACACCATTTGTTGAAGAGACTGTCTTTTCCATTGGACATTCTTTCCTGCTTTGTCAAAGATTAGTTGACCATAGAGTTGAGGGTCCATTTCTGGGCTCTTCATTCTGTTCCATTGGTCTATGTGTCTGTTTTTGTGCCAGGACCATACTGTCTTGATGATTACAGCTTTGTAATAGAGCTTGAAGTCCAGAATTGTGATGACACCAGCTTTCCTTTTCTTTTTCAACATTCCTCTGGCAATTCAGGGTCTTTTCTGGTTCCATACAAATTTTAGGATTATTTGTTCCATTTCTTTGAAAAAAGTGGATGGTATTTTGATAGGGATTGCATTAAATGTGTAGACTGCTCTAGGTAGCATTGACATCTTCACAATATTTGTTCTTCCAATCCATGAGCATGGAACATTCTTCCACTTCTTTGTGTCTTCCTCAATTACTTTCACAAGTATTTTATAGTTTTCTGAGTACAGATCCTTTGTCTCTTTGGTTAGATTTATTCCTAGGTATCTTAGGCTTTTGGGTGCAATTGTAAATGGGATCGACTCCCTAATTTCTCTTTGTCCTGTCTTGTTGTTGGTGTATAGGAATGCCACTGATTTCTGTGCATTGATTTTATATCCTGCCACTTTACTGAATTCCTGTATGAGCTCTAGCAGTTTTTGGGTGGAGTCTTTTGGGTTTTCCACATAAAGTATCGTATCATCTGCAAAGAGTGAGAGCTTGACTTCTTCTTTGCTGATTTGGATGCCTTTTATTTCTCTTTGTTGTCTGATTGCTGTGGCTAGGACTTCTAATACTGTATTGAATAGCAGTGGTGATAGTGGACATCCCTGCCATACCTTTTCCCCATTGAGAATGATATTCACTGTGGGTTTTTTATAGATGGCTTTTATGATATTGAGGTATGTACCCTCTATCCCTACACTTTAAAGAGTTTTGATCAAGAAAGGATGCTGTACTTTGTCAAATGTTTTTTCTGCATCTATTGAGAGGATCATATGGTTCTTGATCAAGATAAAAAGCTTTTGCATAGCAAAGGAAACAGTCAACAAAACCAACAGTCAACTGACAGAATGAGAGAAGATATTTGCAAATGACATATCAGACAAAGGGTTAGTTTCCAAAATCTATAAAGAACTTATCAAACTCAACCCCCAAAGAACAAATAATCTAATCAAGAAATGGGCAGAAGACATGAACAGACATTTTTCCAAAGAAGACATCCAAATGGCCAACAGACACATCAAAAAGTGCTCAACATCACTCAGCATCAGGGAAATCCAAATCAAAGCCTCAGTGAGATATCACCTCACAACAGTCAGAATGGCTAAAATTAACAAGTCAGGAAATGACAGATGTTGGTGAGGATACAGAGAAAGGGGAACCCTCCTACACTGTTGGTGGGAATGCAAGCTGGTGCAGTCACTCTGGAAAACAGTATAGAGGTTCCTCAAAAAGTTGAAAATAGAGCTATCATATGACCCAGAAATTGCACTGCTTGTTATTTACCCCAAAGATACAAATGTAGCGATCCGAAGGGGTACATTCACCCCAATGTTTATAGCAGCAATGTCCACAATAGCCAAACTATGGAAAGAGCCAAGATGTGCATCAACAGATGAATGGATAAAGAAGAAGTGGTATATATATACAATGGAATATTATGCAGCCATCAAAAAAAACCCAAAAAACAAAATCTTGCCATTTGCTATGATTGGATGGAACTAGAGGGTATTATGTTGAGAGAAATAAGTCAATCAGAGAAAGATATGTATCATATGATCTCCCTGATATGAGGAATTCTTAATCTCAGGAAACAAACTGAGGGTTGCTGGAGTGGTGGCAGGTGGGAGGGATGGGGTGGCTGGGTGATAGATATTGGAGAGGGTATGTGCTACGGTGAGCGCTGTGAATTGTGTATGACTGTTGATTCACAGACCTGTACCTCTGAAACAAATAATACATTATATGTTAAAAAAAAAAAAGAAGGGCGCCTGGGTGGCTCAGTCGGTTAAGCGACTGCCTTCGGCTCAGGTCATGATCCTGGAGTCCCTGGATCGAGTCCCGCATCGGGCTCCCTGCTCGGCAGGGAGTCTGCTTCTCCCTCTGACCCTCCTCCCTCTCATGCTCTCTGTCTCTCATTCTCTATGTCTCAAATAAATAAATAAAATCTTAAAAAAAAAAAAAGAATCAACCTTTAAAAAAAAAAAAAGAAGAAGAAGAAAAAGAAGAAGATAGTAGGAAGGGAAAAATGAAGGGGGGAAATTGGAGGGGGAGTCAAACCATGAGAGACTATGGACTCTGAGAAACAAACTGAGGATTCTAGAGGGGAGGGGGGTGGGGGGTTGGGTTAGCCTGGTGATGGGTATTAAAGAGGGCACGTATTGAATGGAACACTGGGTGTTATATGCAAACAATGAATCATGGAACACTACATCAAAAACTAATGATGAAATGTATGGTGATTAACATAACATAATAAAATAAAATTTAAAAAGTAAAGAAATAAAAATAGGAAACAATAGCTCTTGATGCTAATGATCTTCACATGATGATCCAAAGTATTTTTTTCTCTCCTTTTTAGATGTCTCTATCATCCCACGGATAGGAGATATAGGAAACTCTTCTGACAGGAAGCATTAAATTTAAAGTTCAGGAGAAAGATACAGTGGGGAATAGAGAGAAACAGAAGTAGTCTCAAGAATAAAAGAAAAACAAAAATATACAAATTTCAGGTCTTAATCATCTCTTCTTAATAGGACTGTGCAATCTTTTTTTTTTTTTAAGTAATCTCCATGCCCAGTGTGGAGCCCAACACAGTGTGGGACTATGCAATCTAAAGTGGAGCACCTTTATTCCAGCAGCCATCCATCATAGAATGGAAGGAAGAGGTTAGGAGAGGCACTGGAGGCAGGTAGGAGAAGAGAATCATTCATATACATTATGTAACCCTCACTCACCCTTCCTACTCTCTCCCCACCTTTGAATCTGTTTGGATCTCTTACCAATTAGTCTTTGAAGAGTCTGCTTCCACCCCTGTCTCTGAGTCATCTTAGTGTTTATCCAAACCCCCAGCCATACAGTCTGGAGAGAGCCGTGTTTTGGCTGAATCTCCATGGCTGCAGGCGGTACAGCCACCTGCAAACACTTCAGCCTTCCCTGGACAGAAAGCAGATCTTGGCCAGGTTGAGATTTGAGATGTAGAGCATAAGAAAGATGGTGGCACAGGAGAAGAGGTGACAGCCTTGCCAATCCTGACTTCTCTGGCTTGTGGCTTTACCATGGCCTTCTTAGAAGGATTCATATCTTGAGAATTTTTGCTCAGCCAACCACGATGTTAATAGTACACTGTGGACTGCAGAGGAGTCAAAAGGGAGTAGTAAGGTCTTGTTTGCTTTGACCAACTTTTTCTATTGTGAATGTCCCATTTTTGTTATGTTTGAGCCTGACCCATTGCTGGGTTTCATATACAATTAATATCAAAGTCTGTTTTCTTTGTACAACTCCTGGCTTGTCTCAGTCTTATCTCTAAAAAGCTTGTACAAAGCTAGAGTGCATCTCCAAGAGGAAACAGAAGGAATTTTTGATGAGAACAACAATCTCCATCCTTCAAAATGACTTAGTCTGCTCTGTTCTCTTCTGAATTAGCAAACTAAAGTATGCCTCTAAGAATCCATCATCTTTGAAATTCCACAAGCTTTCTTGATTGTCTTGTGCACTAGAGTGAGAAGTGAAATTTTGGACTTCCTGGTACAATCATTTAGCTTTGAAAGGCAATATTATTCTCAAAAGCAGAGGTTCGTGAGTTCTCAAGGGTTAATGAGAGCACTTCAAAAAGGGAAATTGGATTGTTGAACTGAAATATTTTGAATGTGTGTGTGTGTGTATGTTCTTCTTGTGCTAGGGTGCATACCTTTTATCACATACACACATGAATAAATACCCCACAAAAATAGAAGAGTAGATGCTTTTAAATTTGAATTATATTACAACCTCAAAGGAAAGTGACAAATCTAAACATTTTATGAGGAAATCTCTTGAACTAGAAAATAGTAAAGCTACTCTAATCTGTTGCTGTTGTAAAACTGAAAAATTTGTTGAATCTTTTCATTAGATATAAAAGCTTTCTTGATATTTTCTCAAGTGAGCTATGGGCTATTTTGATCCCTAATCAAACTATTACAATGTTTGCCATAAAATGTACCATGTGCAGAGCCCATCTTTGATGTAGCACATCTATACTTATTCATTGTAGGTAATTAATCTTTTTTATATTCTTTGGGGCTTCCTTATAATCTTGATCCTGGCCTCATCTAAGATATTCTATAAAAAGAAAGAAATTAATGCATAAGATGCTGTAGCTCAGCTGTTAATTTCCTTTTTGATTTTCCTTGCTCCATGCTTTCCTTCCATGTAAGACATGAGCATAACCATGTTAGAAGCAGGGTGAGTGAACTAAATAGGTGACTATCTAGAGGGCTCCAGATGAGGTCGGGTGGCACAGATCAGGAGATTAACTTCTATCTTCACCAGTGCTGAGTTCCTGGGATTTCTTACCAATAAGTCATAACAACCAGGAGAATGAGATATGAAATTGAAATGTGGGCATCACATTCCTCTCACATGAGATGTGAGAAAAGACCGAGAGACAGAGAAAGAGAGAGAGAGAGAGAGAGAGAGAATGAACATGTGTATTCCTACCTAGTTCAAGAGTTTTCGGTATACAAGGGCAAAACTCACCCAATATTTCTGTGTAGTTCTGAGGATCTCAGTAACTTCAATGTATAAACCCAGCATTAAGTTGCAGAGTTTTATAGATGGGAGAGGGTTTACTATTATCCTTTAATATTGTAGATAATTATAACACATCTGAGAGAATATATGAGACATTAAATTGAGGAATCAATTCTAAGTGTTTATTATATTATGATAATAAAAAACATGATTGATTCCTTCCCATATGTTGGGCACTGTGCTAAGTACCTCATATGCATCATCATCTCCATTCTCAAACTGCTCTAGGAAGGAGGTAATACATTATTATTCCTACCTTATGAATGAGGGAACTTCAGCTACAAGAGATAAAAAAAGAGAAATTCACCGTGAACATTGTTTTAACCATTTGGCTCTGCTTTCTCCATAGACATGTTAAGAGATAATGTAAATGAGAGAGAGTAAAGAGAGAAGGAAAGGATGTTAGGTAATAGGTATGTCCTACAGGAAGAATGAGAAGGACAGAAAGAGAACATCAGGAAACTCCATAGATGTTGCTCAATATTAGATCATTATTAGTTCTCAAGGTCTTCTAGAATATCATTATAGTCAGGGTAAGATTTCTCATACCCCAATTCAGTCTGGGTTTTCTTTTGTTTCTGCCAGATGATATGCTACCTTCTCCTATTTTATTTTAAACTCGTTCTGTCATTATTACAATATACACCAGTATATTTATTCTAAGAAAAATATAGATGGAGAGTTCAACATTTTTTCACTGCAACTTTAAATGTCAAGTCTGAGAGGCTTCAATTGTTAATTTATTGTGAAATACATATTTCATTGTTAAAGCATTTTAATTCACCATTAAAACAGCCTCCTCGTACTCACACCCCTCAATAATTGCTTTGCCTTCACAACACAACTGTGACTATTGTTTGTCCAAATCCTACCAGGGACCTTTCCAGAAATGCTTTGTGGAAGCATGAAGGGTTTCCATACTCCTTCCTCAGGCCCATCCTGTTCTCGAAAGTTGTCATCTCGTTTCTGGAGTGTTTGCTCATCCAGTGCAACTGGATCTCTGCTTTTGTTTTCTCATTAACATTCCACTTGTTCACATAATTATTCATTCACCAAGCACTTGGAATTTAAAATCAAACCAAAAAATCTAGTCCAAAACAGTCCTAAATCACTCGTGAGTCAAAGATACAGTAAAACTGCAATTGCAATCAATTATCACGTGCCCCAAGAGCTGCCTGTATTTGCCAACATTACGGTATTAAGCACAGCATCCTGCCTGCGACTGCCTCGTGACTGGCTTGCCCCTCTTACGAGACCTTAAGCTCTTTGAGATCAAGGACTATATCTGTTCATTATGTATTCCAAGCTCCCGGGAATGGAAGAGGTACTCACCAGTAAATGAAAATGAATGCATCCATGGCAACAAAATCTTCAGGGCACACAATACTCTATGTGATGTGTAAACGATTCTGCTCATGATGGTATAGACGTTCTCCATAAACTTCATAACAACAACCATCTGGTCTAGTCTATTATGACAGGTTTCTAATTTCACTTTTATCTCTATCTGTTCTCTCTTTTAATTTCCCCATTCTCCACTGTCAGATGCATAATCCTAATCCACTGTTTTACTCGTCCAATCCTTACACAAAATCTTCAGAGCCTTGCCTATATCTGCAGGATCCTCAAAAGCCTGATTGACCAGAATTTTCCACCTCCTAACCCCAACTATCTCTCCATATGATCAGAAGTCACAAAATTACAGCTCTAACTGATGTAGCTTTGTCTATTCCCCTATCAATTCTACCCTTATTCTTTCTTTATCCTTGTTTTAAGAGCACTTTTCCATTAAGGTCAACTTCAAATTCTCTTTCTCCTACAAAGATTTCTCTTTTTTTAAGATTTTATTTATTCATTTGGGAGAAAGAGAGAGAGAGAACAAGCAGGGGGAGAGGCAGAGGGAGAGGGATAAGCAGACTCCCCGCTGAGCTGGAAGCCCGACATGGGGCTCGATCCCAGGACCTGGGGATTATGACCTGAGCCAAAGGCAGACGCTTAACTATCTGAGCCACCCAGGTACCCCATCCTACAAAGATTTCTTAGAATACTCTCTGGATCTCATATTTAAAGAACCAAGACTCAGACAGACATCATAAAATAGTCCAAGTTCCATATCAGAACCTCAGTAAAGCACCTTGTACCTTGTACACCGGTTGGGATTCAGACCATCTGCAAGCATTAGCTTTTGCACATGCTAGCTGAGTACCATTGTAAAACTCAGCTCACTTGTCTCAACTTTGGTTTTCCTCATCTGTAAACTGGGTGTAATAACCTTCCCTCATAGAAACACTGTAGGAATGAGGTGAGAAAAATACTTAATGTGCCTTCTATGTCTGGCTTGCTTTCTCAAAGCTTAGTTACTTTTAATATATATCTGCATTCTCCAATGTTTAAACATCTCTAGCCCAGGAAACTGAAATTAAAGTATTAACATTCTATTGTTAGAAAAGATGGAGATTTTTCAATATCTAATGGCACATCAAATTCATCTGTGAAATAAGTAGAAGTTTTATGATTTAAAAATATTTCAAACTCAAACATTCAAATAATAATTTTCAGCTTATGAGATCAAATATTCATATCATAAAATGATGTGTTCAATGGTTTGCTCCTAAGGGGTTAGAAAACTGGAATGGTAACTCAATATATTTGGCCCCTTTCCAAGTTTTCTGTTTTAATCCCATGAATCTCCTAATGGTATGACCCCACATGCAAAGGGAGAATAGGGGGGAAAAATGTCCAATTGCAGAAAGAAAAACAGGATTGAATGTGATCGTGTCTTGGGTTATTTATGTAACCTTTTAAGAATTAGATATGTTTGAATAAAGCCACCATCACTTGCTTTCCTAAGATGATGGTTTCATTAAAAAGCCCTTCTGCTGAAACCTGGAATGCATTGCCTGGATAAGCAGGTCAGAGTTCACGATTGAAACTGTTCATGCAAAGCATGTTCAAAACTACCAGAAAAAAATTAAAAATGATAATATCTTCTTCTACCTGTGTCTGTGTATATGTGTGTGTGTGTGTTTATGCTTTACATCAGGAAAAAAAAAGAAGAAGAAGTGAGCATAAGCATGAGAAGCAAAAGCCAGAGGAAGATGGGGATGCTGGAATGGTATTTAAATGAGCATTTCACATACTTTTACACCATCCGTGCAGTGATAAGATGGGACAACTTAAAGACATTTATGGCAGTCTGGAGGGAGGTAATCTTTGGCAGGAGAGACAAAAACAAACCACATTTATCTCTGATGATTTATCAGATTCCTGACCATGTCTCTCAAACCAGAAGACTCAGGGCATTTCCTTTATCTTTTGAAGCAACAAAACAGAGCTTCTCTACCTGTCCTGTGTCTCCTGAGTGAACTGAGGGCCTCTCCCTGGCGGGCCGGAGTACTCCTGGTGATCACAGTGGGTCATGCAGGGGGGAGTTGTTTTTCAGCTAGAACAGCAGTCTTCCTCCTCTCACTGCATGTGGAATGCTGACCGTGATGAATGGCACCCTAAGTCTTAAGTGCGTTGTTAGCATTGGGCATCTGACAAAGAATTGTCAGAATGTCTTAAACAAAGAATTCCAGGGAAGCAGATTTCTTCGATGTTTTCTTTCTTTCCTTCCTCCAACTTTTGTTCTAATAATTGACCATACATCCAAAGATGAAGCAGAATTTTATGTTATTCATTCCTTAAATTATTTATTCAACCCTTCTTTTATTGAGCATGCACCACTTTGGTGAATAAAATGTATGAAATAACTGCTCATGGAGCTTATATATTTTATAGAAAATAATTTGGTAAATTAAAATGTAGTAACTCCCATGACATTTTGGAAAATTTTATGAAAAACATATAAGCTGGATAAAGGGATAGAAAAAGAAGGCAAGTAAAGGGTGGTTGGTTGTTTTAGGTAGTGTAATCAGTATAAACATTTGAAGCTCTGAACAAAAGAAGAGAGTGAGCCAAGATGTCTTTTTGGAATAAGAGTGTTTCAAGTAGAGGGAACAGCTAATGCAAAGTCCCTAAGTCAAAAGCGTATCCTGATAAAGTAAGAAAAAAGTGATTAAAATGTAAGTGTGATAGCAGAGGGCCAGGTCATTAAGGGACTTTTACAGTAATGTAAATCCTATGCATCTTAAGAAGAGTGAGTTGGGAAGGCATAGGTGGGTTTTTGATCAGAGGAATGACCTGTTGTCTACAGGGAGGAGGGGCAGGAGCTAAGGCCCAGAATGCGAGTTAAAGAGAGAGGTTATTGCAATTGTCCAGGAAGGAACTGATGGGGTTTGAAGCAGGTGATGGTGGAGAAGTCCACAGATTCTGCACATATTTTGACAGTAAATAGGACAAATTTTGATGGATTGGATGTGGCCTGTGACAGAAATTAAGGAATTAAGTCTGACTTCAAGGTTTGGGACTTGAACAACTAGAAGAACAAATGTTACATTTGTTGAATTGCTGATTTTTTTTTTTTGCTTGTACTAAAATTCACATGCAGAAATGAGTGCTATCTTTCAAATGACTTTTCTTAGAAGAATATCTGCTTGGTACAGTAATGCTGCTCAGCTCGGAGCACTTAAAAATCTTTCTTAGGAATTTCATTCAACCTATGAGACATGCAAGATATTGTTTCACTTTTCATTTCATTTTAACCAAACAGTGGAGTGAGTATATTTACCTTGTTTTTGGTTCTTTTTAAAACACGACTTCCAATTTATTAGGTATGAGATAGTGCCAGCATTGAAGATAATAAATATAAAAAGTAACAAAAATACAAAAATCTGAAAAAAATATTACAAAAATTGTAATATTACCAATTCCCAGCAAGAGACATAAACTCTCCAGACATATTCACCAAGGTGGTACTAGCTGGTTTCTCTAATCCTACCCATAAAAGATTTTAACTTTGTGTAGTTTGGCCATAAGAGTGGCCCAGAGTGAACATTGGAGTTTCTCAGGAAAGGTTGGAAAGTTAGTTAGGATTGAATTTGGCTGTATACACACACACACGCACACACACACACGCACACACACACACAGACACAGAAAAAGAAAAAGAAAAAAGGAAAGAAATAAAGAAAGAACAATTGAACAAAGGAAAAGAGAAGACTTTGTGTTATAAATATTAAAGGATATGTTTTTCTCAAATAACGAGAAGTCTATAGGTCATGATCTAGGACAGATGCCCTTGCTCAAGAAAGCCAAGGCCCAGAGTCCTTCTAGCTTCTTCCTTTATTATGTTAGCATGTAGCTTTTATTCTTATGATTACAAGAGATATGATCTAACTCTGGGTTCATGCCTGAGTCCCAGGAATGAAAATAAAAAGGAAAGGACAAGGATAAAAGGCCAAAATCATAGTCAAGCTGAGTCTTCTCCTTCTATCATAAAAATAATAGTCTTACCACAAGTCCCATCTACTTATATCTTAATATCCAGAATTGGCTCTCCTAGACAGCTTTAGCTGTAAGAAGTCTTGGAAATAAGTGATTTTTGTTGTTGTTATTATAACTGGTTCTTCTCTTTCTCTTTTTTTCACTTTGTATTAAACAATAATTCACATAACAAAATATGTTTGTATAAAAGGACATATAGTTAAATAAACTGTTGCAAATAGAACATACCAGTCCAGTCCTTGCTCAGATCAAGACACAGAACATTAGCAGCACCCTATACACTGACCTCAGACTCTCTCCCCGTCACTGCATCCTGAAGTGATAGGTGTAATTTTTTTTTAATTTTTATTTTTTTATAATTTATTTTTTTTAGTGGGCCCACTGCTGGCCTGGATACCTTTAGAAATGAAGAGAAGAGTGGATGTCAGATATGAAACTAGCAGGGTTTGCTACAGAAACTTAAGGTCTAACTTGCACCTGGGGAAGGAGGACATAAAATCATAAGATCCCTAGGTATGATAGGACGGTACCATGAGAGAGCCAGGTCAACTAACCTTTTTTAAGCTCATGGCCAGAGACCTAAGACTCAGGAAGGAATGAGTACACAGGGACCTCAGTCACGAGCTGAGAAGGCTTCTGGCCGACTTAAGCCTTAAAAAATACATACCCCCAGGTGGGACTGCATGAGGCTTGTCTTGGAAAGTTGGGGTTTTGGGTGTAAATTTTATTGTCTCAAAATATGTATCCTGGTATGGGAGTAATAACCATAATATGAAATGGTCCAATGAGAAAAACACAGACTTTGAAAATTAAACAGACTTGAGTTTGAAATCCAGCTCTATGGCGTCATAGACAAAAGGTTTTGGAGGAACTTTGAATTCCTTATCAACAAAAAAAAAGTAGTAATAATACATACTTCGTAGATGTGTTAAGAGGCTAAGCTAGATGTGACTGCACAAAAAATTGAACGTTGATGTGTTGCCTCCAGTTGCCAAAGAGGATCGAGTACTTTCTATGTCCGCTTTCACCCCCTTCCCCACCTGTCACCATGCCTCTTCAAGAAACAGCATTCTTTGCTGAGGTTGAGACACATTTAGAAATGGAGGAAAGGGAGCAGATATTAGGAGAAAAAAAGCAATGTGGGGCTTAGTCTGAGAAGGAGTTTGAGGCTAATGGGAAGAAGATACTTCAGAGTCATGGTGATGTGTGAGGGAAGTTCATTTAAAAAGGGAAAAAATTATATATCTCCTTACACAAATATTTAGATCTCTCTCACATACTTTTAAATTTTTTCAAATAATAATAATGATGAATAATAGATAACACATATTGAGAGCTTTGCAAGACCTAGGACTGCTCCTTTATTCCTCATAACAACACTAACAGCAAGAATAATTGTTATTCAGATTTAATGGATGAGGGAACTGAGAGTCAGAAAGGTCCAGTAAGTTCTGGTAAAACAATATGTAATATAAAATAATATCTGGTAAAATAACATAACTGGAGTTTGAACCCAAATCTTTTCTAGACTGGACAGGCAGTATCATGAGAATACAGTTTTCCTCTACAACTGAGAGTTGACATGAAAATAAAAGACCTTCAAGAATTAAACATAAATGGGGAAAACAGCTAACTCATGCCATTATTGATTAATTCCCGGGTGCCAGAAAGAATCAACATGCATCTCTCTATTTTAACGATGGGAATACTGAGGCTCCTAAAAATTTATCATTTTGTCCAAGATCAGGTCCCTCATAGACAGGGGCGATGATCTGAACCCAGGACCCAATGACTCCAAAGCCTGTGATCTTAATTACTCCGTAAAGGATGACCAATTCAGGGCTTTAATGACACAGGCAACCTCTTACTGTGTCCTGGAGGAGTGATACCATAAACCTTTTTGAGAACTGATCATTAAGAATGCCGAAATGAAGTCAGAAGTCTTGGGCTCTGTAAGCCACTGGGCGATTTATTTCACTTTGTTGGGAAGCATTTACCATTAAGGTCTCTTGGGTAATAATCTGTGGGGCTGTAAAATTATTCACATGCATAAACTCATTTCTTCTTTGTGTCTCATTTGGTCTTATCCATGAAACAGAGAAACACTATCACTGATAAATACTTCCTAATTTGGAGTAACTTGAAATTTACGGAAAAACCTGTCCTCAAAGGAGGAAATTCAAAGCTCTTTAAAGGATAGACTTATTTTTAATGTTATTGACCACTGCATCCCTGGGGGAAAAAATAGTAAATACGAAGGATATTTTTAACGAAAATTAAAGTGAGAAAGAAATTTCCTTTAAAATAGATATTTTCAGGGTGCTTGGGTAGCTCAGTCTGTTAAGCATCTGACTCATTTTCAGCTCAGGTCATGCTTTCAGTGTCCTGAGATCAAGTACCACCTCTCCCCCAGTTCACATGTACACACTGTCTCTAAATAAATAAATATATATATTTATTTAAAAATAGCTATTTTCCTCTAAATTTTCAGTTTAATTTTTAGATGCCAATATCTGATGAAAAACATGTCATCAAGTTACTTACGGTTTTAATCTCCATAGGAGGCATGGTGCAATTCCAGGCACAGCAGGGAAGTAGGCAGTAACTCATTCCACACACTTCTTAAAGTATAGAACAATGCCAGGACAAATGCTAGTGTTAAAGCTCTCAGTTCAAACTGGAAATCCTTCCAGGTTGGTATCTGTTCCACTTTATTAGGTGTGGTCACTTAATAAGATATAGAGCTCTTTTTTCTTTTCTGTTCCTTTCTTTTCTTTTTTTAATTTTCTTTCTTTCTTTCTTTCTTTCTTTTTCGTTCTTTCTTTTTTTTTTTTTTTTCATGCACCGTGTTTATCCTGAGCAAATATGCCTCTAAATTCTGGCCTGGATCTTTGAAGACCCAGAGAACTTTATCCTTGGGTGACAGCTTTATGATCAGGAATCTAATGGTTCTGTGGGGTACTCAATCTGCCCCAAATATTGAGAAATCCTGATCATCGACAGAACACAATTTCTTCCAGTCAACTCCAGAACTTCTCCCTTCTTGAAAAATATTAATTATTTGTTATTCCCCCAGGAAAACACCAGTACTCAATACTGTTTTCCAAATTATCTACAAAGCATCCACCTACAAGTACAGTTTTCTAAAAACCAGTTCTATTAGATGTTCTAAGTAAAGTAAAAGTAGAAGCGGGCAGTGGGGTGGAGGGGTAGTTCCATGATCTGTAATTAGAGAATTCCACAGACTAAGCTCTTCCCCTAGAAATTTAAAATAAATATTAACATCCGAGAGGCTTAGAGAGGATCACAGAATAAAAGAATCTGTTTACTTTATTTAAATGCATGTGTTTTTCCAACTTCCTTTCACATAGCAAATATTAGTCTCCAGAGTACAGGTTGGGCAAAATTGCTCTAAAGCAGTGGTCCTCAAATTGCGTTCTAGGGTCCCTTGTGAGGATCCCCATGATCGTTCAAGGAATCTGTGAATTCAGTACAATTTTTATACAAACATGACCCTACTCAATCATTTCTTCACAAGCGTAGGTAGAGTTTTCCAGAGGCTATATGACGGGATACTGTAACAAAGTGAATGCAGAGGCAGATATGAGAATCCTGTTATGCCCTATTAGGTAGATGTTAAAGAGATTTCAAAAACATGTAAAATGTTACTCTTCTCACTGTAATTTTCATTTGGGAAAATGTAGTTATTTTTATTTATTTTTATTTTTTAAAGATTTTATTTATTTATTTGACAGAGAGAGAGTGCACACAAGCAAGGGGAACCACAGGCAGAGGGAGAGAGAAACAGACTCCCTGCTGAGCAGAGAACCCAATGCAGGGCTCAATCCCAGCACCCTGGGATCATGGCCTGAGCCAAAGTTAGACACTTAACCAACTGAACCACCCAGGCACCCCAAATGTAGGTATTTTTAATAAAAATTTCTTATTTTTGTTGAATTAGAATGGGCTTATCATTGTTATTTTAGCTGCATTAATACAAATTTAAAATTTATCAGTTTTAATAACTGGTATGATGTATATCAACAGTTATAACCAACATAGGCAACCTCTGTGGGGGGTCAGCAACAGTTTTTAACAGAACCAAGGGTCCTGAGTCTCCCACATTTGAGAACTGCTGCACTCTACAGAATTAGCCTATATCTGGGGAGTGGTCCAAGAGGTATGAAATAGTCCAAAACTGACCTGTAAGAGTGTAAGGTGGGGATATAGAGCATAAAACAACCAAATGATTAGGAATAAAATTTAGGTTCAGTTTCCAGTTCTGTTTTTATTTATTTATTTACTTTTTTTTTTAATTTTGTGCTACCCGTTGATTTTCCTATGTCTTAAATTTTCTCATCTTGGATAAAAAGGTATTAACTGTCACTAAAACAAAACAAAATAATAACAAAGATAATTGTTGTGAGGAATAATGAAGCAAATGTAAAAAGATTTTAGCGTCAAATAATTTGAGTTCATAGCTCACTCCTATTATTTATTAACTGCGTGAATTTAGGCTACAAACCACACCTTCCAACACCTCAGTTTTCCCATCTAAAGATTGTTAACTATTGTTTCTGTCACGAAATTTATTGATGATTAGATAGTACTTGACACAGAGCAATCCCCAGTAGTTGACTGGTCTTATTTATTCTGTATATTATTAACAATGACAATAATAGGTATTGTTCTGATTAGCTATTGCTGAGTAAACAACCACCCCAAAACATAAAGGCTTAAAACAACAACAGTTTTAGCATACCTCACAATTCCATGGGTTGAGTAGTGCTCAGCTTGGTTGTTTCTCTCCTGGCCTCACTGAGGTTGTCCTAGGTGTTTAAGTCAGATGCTACAACTAGAGCAGGACGTCTTGCTCCCCTGTGTTTTCCATTTGGTCTCTCTGTCCATGTGGAGAGTTATCCTCATAGTGTTTCCATGTGGCCATTCTCTCTGGCAGACTAGTTTGGGCTTCTTCTATGGTAGCTCAGGGTTTTAAGAGGAAAGAGCAGAGGACAGAGCTCAGAAGTCCCAGAACATCACATACTCCATATTTTATTGTTTAAATTAGTCACAGGTTCAAAGGAAGAAGATGCAAGTTCCTTCTCTTGAAGGATAATGGTTACCACAGGTATGATTCATTTAAACTACGAATGCTATAGACAATTGGCTGTTATGATGTATTATATCAGTGTCAGGTTCTTCCATGGAGATTTGCCATCTAGATAACAAGTTTGTGAGTGTTAGCACCCACAGGACTCTGTTAGTGATCTATTTAGACGCACTGTGGTAGACATCACAGTGGGGAAACGGGATATCATGAGTCCGCAGCTGAAATAAAATATATTGGTCCATGTAGTAGGATGAAAAAGGCAGTAACTTTGGTGTGAAGAAAACTGGGGTTCAGCACCTGGCTCTGGTGCTCACTAGCTCTATGACAGCAAATGCTGCAATTTTCTGAGACTCAGTTGAGTCACCTGTACTCATTTTGCAGTTGCTGTGGCTTTATTAACAAACTAGTCGGAAATGGAATGGCTTAAAACAGAACAACATGACTAGCTCGTGGGTCTGAAATCTGGACAGGGCTCAGTGAGGAAAGCTCTTCTCACCATCAGCTGGGGTGGCTCAAAAGCTGGGGCTGGACTATCCAAAGTCTCACTCGCATGCAAGCACTTGGACTTGAACAGCTGTGGATGGAACAGCTGGGGGTCCTTGGGCTAGTCCCTCCATCTCCATGTGATTACTGAAGTATGCTGAGTTTACCAGTGCAGAACTTCCTAATGGAGGTACAAGTCTCCAAAGACCAGAGAGAGAGAGAAAAAGAGACCTTATAGAATTTATATAGCATTCTATTCATTAGGAGTGAGTCATTTGATGTTGAAGTAAATTCAAGGGGTAGGGAATTAGATCCCACTTGTTGGGAAGGAGTGTAAAAGGATTTGCAGACATGTTTTAAAACTTAACAGCCAGGATAGGATGATATCTCCTGAAATAGCTGCCGATTTGATTCAATCCACGTCAGTAGATGCTCACTATACATTCATTTCCTTTTTCTTCCCACCTGGTCCACATTCTCCTGCTACACCCACACTTCAATTCACCAAGATAATAATTTCAAAAGAATCAGACAGAGCATCATTTCAAGGTCCCCTGTATCAGAGATCTCTAGGACATCTTCAAGTGGTGCCCAAGCAGATTCTTCTGTGCTGGTTTTGATATCTGCTTAATGTCAGTCTTCTTAGAAGGTTCAAATAATCCTCTAGAAAGTCAAGTTTGAGGCAGGATGAGCCAGGCACTGGCTTTCCTACTGGGAAGTCCTTCTCTTCCCTGCTACTTGACAGTGCCTCAACTTGCTCTAGGGAAGTGTGTTGGCTCCCAGTAGCTTCAACATTGAAATGAAGCCCAGAAAGGTATAAGGACTGCCTCATGAGACCTAGCATGAGTGTGTGTGTGTGTGTGTGTGAAAAGAATGTACAGAACATCTCCGAGGTCTAGAGGAGATTCAGGATGAGTCTACAGTGGACTCAGATTTAATTTAATTTAATGCTGCTAGTTAATCATGCAAATGATGGCTGGTGTCTCCACCTCTCTGAGATTCCATGTTTTTATCTTGCTCCTAACTCTACTACCTTGGCTTCCTGATCAGCAACACATCTTTCAAGAATTAGCTCTATTTTAATTGGATTCTCTCAAAGTAGAATAATCTGTCTCTCTTTGTGTTCCCACAAAAATATATACAGATTTCTATTACAAAGTTGATAATAGTTTCATGATTCTTATTTTCTTGTCTGTTTTCCCCTGCAGTACTCTAAGCCTCCTATGGAGAAAGCAGACATCTTGGTCATCATGCTGCCTCTAGTGCTTAGCTCATCACTTCTCACAGAGTATATGCTACATGAATAGTTACTGAATGGATAGATAAAAAATGGCCATGTTAACATACCCATCCTTTCTATTCCTTATGCTTGCTCTAATAATACCAATAATACCAATAAGGAAAGCATGAATCAACAGCTTTTAAAAGATTAATTTATCTCTCAATGCCATGTGATTTTATTATAAGTAATCTTATGAAGGAAATGTCAAGCAAAGAATAGTGAAATCATGAGGTGAAAATATAGAAAAATAAACATGATTGTGTGTTTCTATTCTTTGTTGGGAAAAAAAAAACCAATGTGCAACAGTTGGCTTCTTGAATTACCTATTTTCAGTGCAGTTTAGATAAAAATGAGTGAGCAGTATGATGACTAGATTTGAAATGTTATTATATGTGGAAGTTCTGAAATACCTAATGGTTTTTATTAGTTTGTATTTTTTAGCCTGGAGAAACAAAAACTTAAGACTCAAACATCCAATAACAATAGATTTGAATTATGTAGAGGACCTTCAAATGGACAAAACTTTCAAGACTTTTGTTTAGACCTAAATGGAGAATCTTGGTCAATGGATGGAAGCTGAAAGAAGACATTACTGTTTAAAGAAAATGACTCTGAACCTGGCTTTGGCATCAGACAGAAGAGTTCAAACTCTCAGCTTTGCTATTTACTAGCTATGTTGTTTGACGCAAGTGACTAACCTTTCTGAACCTCATTTTCCTGATTTCCCAAATGAAGATGGTAGTAATAACTACCTCCTAAGAATAGTTTGAGGATTAAATAAAGACAAGTGTAATGCTTAACAAAGTATTAGTAAAAGCTCAACCAATCAGTGTAGGCCTGGACTTTTATTACATTTATAGTTGCTTCTAATTTTTATTTTCTGAGCCTGGGAATTTAAAGCCTGCAGAGACCAGAGCACAGACCTCTCAGATTAGCTAGCTATTATCTGTAAGAGAGTAATGTTTGGATGGAATTGTGCAGAAGGCAGACTATTCTCAAAATAGCAAAGAGTATGGCCAGGAAATGCTAGAGACTGGGAACCATATCTTGGACAGTAGGCATAATACTAAGGCAAGAGGAGAGGAGAATATCTTTGAAGGAATATAAACCGTGTATCAGAATCTTTGCTCACAATTTTGTCATTTATTTTCACAGCAACCCTGCCAGTGGTGACGACTTTTTTTTTTATTCTAAAAAATAAGAAAGCTGAGGTTATATATTTGATGCAAAAGATATAAGGACCAATGAAACTTTAGCAAGTCACTTGAAAGAACTCATATTGTGGTTGAGAAGAAAAAAGATAATATGCCCAAATATCTCTATGTTCTTTATAAAGCCTTATTATACACGCAGAACTGAAGCCAACAGTGGACTGATTGTCCAGAAAGGAGTAGAATACAAGTTCCCCTGTCTAGACACATATCTCCATTAATGTGTTCATCATCACACTAGCCTTGTTTGACAATAATTCCATACTAGTGAATCATGTTGAGTTTATTAATAATAATAGGTACTTATTATAAGTGTATCAAGCACTTATGATGAGCTGCATCTAGACATGATTTTGAAAGTTTGGTACATTTCCTTTGCAGAGATGTGGATATTCCCCCAAGAAAAGTTATTTCATTTCATTTTCTTTTCTTTTTTTTATATTTCGTTTTCTCTAATTCACATAACTCTGACTTGGGGGATGGTGGAGTTGGGGTGAAAAATGAGATCTCCTCAACTCTAAAATCCATGATTTTCTCCTATGCAAGGGGGTAAGCTGCCTCCATCAAGTCCTGGGCAAACCCAGAGAGCCACACAATGTTCCTGAGAGAGGACTAAGATAAAGGTGCTTGAGCTAGAACTAGTAGAAAGGTAGCACCTCAGATTTGGCAGGACAATTTCATGGTGAGGTGTCAGAACACTAGCTATCCACATGAAAGCACTTGTATTCTGACCCAGAAAGACACTGTGCAGTAATGGAAAGAGTTTGAAACTAGCAGGCAGAAGATCTGAATTTGAGCCCTATTTGCTATGTAATATGTGAGAAAAAGTGAATGTCTCTGGGCCTTATTTTCCCCATTTCTAGAAAAAAAAAACACGGAAGAATAAATTTTGAATATATTTTTCAGCTGAAAAATGATATTGTTCTGTTTCTCCATTACCAAAACCCAGTCAAATGTGTGGCATTTGAATTATGTATTTTCTTACAAATGTGGGTGCTGTAGAATTTCAAACAATGGAAATATCATCCACAAACAGAAACATTTGCAATTCTCCTGTGGATGCACTTAAAACTCTTTCAGTCTATAAATGGTGGTAGCTTTATCTAATTATTATATTTTTCTCTTGATTGAATATTTTGGCAAGAAATTTTAAATAAAACAGAACTTGGACTGTTTTGGAATTAGAAGCAGGCGACACAATATTTTTATACCTCAAAATAATTTTGATAGGTATTTTGGCACAACTTGCTCAAGAAATTGGCTTTAACATTAGAGCAAGGAAATGTGTTTAGTTGCTACCAAGAAATTGTCCCAGGGGGTTATGTAAAATAAATCCACTCTTAACAATGTTCCAAGAGAAAATTATTGTAGAGTGTGCTTCTTTTAAATGCAAATGGAATTTGAAGTTGTACACTGGCACTTTGTATCCCAGTGGAATTATATAACTACATTATTATTTTATCACTCCTCTTCTCTGCCACGTATCCAGAGCATCCAGGCAACCAAATGGCTAGAATTATTCCTCTTTATTTTTCAACATCTAAAGCATGACAGTCTTTTTGTAGGAGATAAGGCAAATCACTATTGCAAAGCATTTTTGAAATCCATTCTGGGTCCTTGATGTTTAAATGTGAAAAGGTTTTAGACAATGAAATATCATGATTGTTTACTAAAATGCACCCTTGTGACTTGGAAAAAGAATTGCCATGCTCTCTATCTCTCCTTAGGAGAAGTTCACCAGAATTTTTTTTAGTTGCATTTACAAACACATATATGCACACTCTCATACACACAATGTCATGTTAATTTTATAGCTACATACATAATTGATAATCTAAAAGGGAACTGGGCTAAAATGCTTGATCTGTGACCCAAAAAAAGGCATTAATGAACAAATTAATTACATGATAATATTTTACTTTAGGAGACACATTTAACCTTAGGTGAACAAATGTCTTCAATTTTCTTGATATCCTCATTTTTTAAAGTTATTTTTACATCAATTATAGCTCAACTGCAACTAGTCATTAAACAATTTCTTCTCATGTAAGTTTGCTAATATTTTATTAATTTAATAAAGGTCCAAAGAGACCATTATAATCAATCAATGATGCAATAATTATATTTTCTAATTTGTGAAAGCTTTGTGTTGGTACTGTGGATATAAAGTGAAGCATTTTTATTCTGACTTATATATTTTGTTATTCAATGTGGGGCTAACTTAGGTGGAGGGCAGGGATTGTGTTTAAATCCAGATGGTGGTCATTCAGTAATTATTTCCTGAATGAAAGAAAATGGATAGATGAAACAAAACCTTAGAATAATTAAGAACTAATGCCATGAAGTATTAAGCCATTAGAATTGAGACAAGGAAAGCTCAGTGTTTGCATTTTGAAAAAAAAGTAAAAAGTTCTTGAAAGAGATGAACCTTAAACTGCAGTCTTTTAAGAAAGAATGGGGTAGAAATTAGCCAAAGAAAAGGGAGCCATCGTTGTATGAAAAGAGCCAGAAACAGAGGCATTGATAAGAACTGAAACTTGTGGAGAATGACAATAGCTTAACCAGATATATATATTTTAAATCCTATCCTTATTTGGTTCAGAGACAGCATCAATGATGGCCATATTATTAATTTCCCTATCTCATTCCTAAAAGTTTATATGTCACAATATTAAGAATACTATCGTACATTTAATCTAAGCTACCTGTATTCTTCATCCATTAGGCATACACAAACACACTCACACATACACACACACACACACACACACACACTCTAACCCACCTAACATACACACAGACGAATTACCCTGGTATCTGGTATTCCTTAGATTTCTTCTCTCCTAGATTTTTAGACTTGGTCTTTTATACTGACATTGATTTTTATGGCAGATGAATCTTTTAGAGCCTCAAATAGTAGAGTGGAAAGAGATCATTCATGAAATGAATTTTAGCCAAAACTTAACTTTTCTTCATAACCTGTACACATCACTTAAACTCCCTGAATTCAATCTTTAAAACAGAGATAGAAAATCTCTTATATCCTACAATGCTTTGGAGGATCAAATGGAATAATGTCCATGAAGGAGTCTGCTAAATGCTAAAGTAGGAATAAGAACAAAAAAATTGTTGGGGCACCTGGGTGGCTCAGTTGGTTAAGCGACTGCCTTCAGCTCAGGTTATGATCCCAGAGTCCTGGGATCGAGTCCCGCATCCGGCTCCCTGCTCGGCAGGGAGTCTGCTTCTCCCTCTGACCCTCCCCCCTCTCATGTGCTTTCTCTCTCTCTCTCTCTCAAATAAATAAATAAAATCTTAAAAAAAAAAAGAACAAAAAAATTGCAATTATTATCCAAACATGTAGATCCTTCTGAGCTAACTCACCGATTTTACAGTAATATGAGATAAATAATAAAGTAACTACCTTAAGATCTCTTACTTTATTCTTTGACATGTTCTTTTTGTTTTTTGTAGAATCAAGTCAGCTCTATGGCATATAAAAAAAATCAAGGTATATAAAAAGAGGAAACGAAAGATGTACAAGATGAGTCTATAAAATTATTTATCAAGTGGCTATTTCCACAGGCACAATAAACATTTTTGTCCTGACTTAGATTCACCTCTTCTATAACTCACCATTGAAAATTGTTCACAACATTTCCCAACTCATCCTATATTGAATGTCACCACTGGTAGACATCATCACCACTTGAAGGTGGATTTGACTTTTGCAAACTGCTATGCATCAATCAGAGTAAATCCTTGTAAAAGAATGGAGTGATTAAACTGAACAATAACATTTTTCATTTAAAAATAAACAATATATATATATATATATATATGTTGGTTCATAGAGTGGCTTAGAAGGAGCTTTGAAATCATTTTGGGGAACAAATATGACTGAACTAATTGCATTACTTTCACAGTTTTGGATAGAGAACATCTTTGGATACAGAAAAAAATGTCAAGATTGTTTTTCAAAATCAAGCCTAATACATTATCTTCATACCTTATCCACTGCATCACACAAAGAACCCAACTGGGTGCAAGTGTCTACAAAGTCACTGAGATGAGACAAAGTTGACACAGTCACAGATTCTTGGGCTCACAATTCGTCTGTTTTTCCTGAATTTACTCAAATACTCAAATATTGCATGTCTGTTGACAGCGGGGACACCAAGGAGGTGATATTAAGGGAGATGAAAGACAAGAAACAGCCAGCATTAGCCATTTGGGCTCATGGAATGATATGAATCAGTTTGGACAATCTCTGTTTACAATAAATCTTTAAACTAGTTACTCTCTGCATGCTCCAGTCTCCCCTTCTCAGACACCCAACCTACAGAGCACAGACCCTGCCTGGATGCTGTCACCTTGGATTATGCAATTGGATTTTCTTCTGTCTCCTTGGTCAGACTTTTCTAACCATTATCACTTCCATGCTCCATCCCTCTTTATCTGTTTATCACATGTGAGCTGATTCTCTTTCAGACTCTTCCATGCCAGTCTCTGGCGGGTCTCAAGACAGTCCTCTAAGAGGATCTGGACATTCTCTACAGGATGATTTCAATTTTTCCAACTACTTATTTACAATGTGGCTACAATTTTGGCCTCTATCTCTACCCTCCTGTCTTTCAGGATTAAAACTTTATCCGAACATAGATCACATCTGCCCAAATCCAGCACCTTCCCATGTCATCTATTCCTGTTAGTGATGTGAACCCTACTAAATATTTCCCCTGCCACTCCCCACATCCACAACTTCTTATCATGTTATATGATGGGTAACTAAGAAAGAGCTAAATTATATACTAAATTCCTACAGAGATTTATAAAGCCTCCACAGTTGAATGAAGATAAATTAGAGCAAGCATCTTATAATTAAGGATGTTTGCCATGCATTCCAGGTACTCTACTAGGCATTCTAACTATTCAGTCACTTAATCCTCAAAAATTTACAGACTCAATAATTATTTGATGAATGAATGAATGTTAGTTTGCAGTTTTTGGAGTCTTCTTATCATGTCACCCTCCTGCTGCCTCTACATTAAATGGGAGATTTAGGAGCAAGATTCCAGGAGAAAGAATGAGTTTGGCAGGGCCGTAAAATATAGGATTGACCTTCACTCAGGCCATGAAATTCAGTGGCAGACAAAAAATCAGATGGCAACACAATTTCTGTTATGTGCCAATACTTAAAGAGAGAACAAATAATGTCCAATAAGGAGAAAAGAGAAGGTAAGGTTGGGGAAGGCTGTCACCTTTTGGTGAAAGGTTACCCAGGACTTATCCTAAACTCACTAGACATAGTACCAGAAGCAACCTGGTTAATTTTATACATATTTAACTATAGGTGGTATGGTTCACTTCTGGGTGGCGCTTTGCCTACAAAAGATAGAATCAAAGGGTTCTTCTACTAGCACAGGGACAGGTTTGGGTTTCTCCCCTCCAAATCAGACCAGAAAACTGTCTTAAGAAAGTAATGTTTCCCTAAATATTCCACCTTTGCTTATTTACCTGTTATAGAGATGTTTCTCCTGAGATGATCTACATTCAAATCACTTTACATAGGAATAATTTTGCACTTATTTTATTAGCAGCAAAACATGTCCATTATTTGGCTTATTTAATTACATATGGAATGCATGGAGTTGATGGCCTCAAGAAGTGTGTTTAAGAGTTTAGAAGAAGGGAAAGGGTAAATCAAGTTCATTGCACACCTCCTTACTTGAGACCACAAGCTAAATACCTTAAATTAAATATCAGTCTGTAAGGCTATTATTACTTCTACTTTATAAATGAGGATACTAAGTTTTTACAAACATAAGAAAATCTCCCAAAGTCACCCACTTAGTAATCAGTAGGTCATATGTTTTAGAGCCATGTTTTTAATACTTGAATAATACGGTTGGTAGTTTTTAAAAGGAAAATGAAATTCCAGACTCTGCTTCACATTCTATGCACCCAATTTTTCAGAAATACATACTGCAATCATATTTAAATACTGTTATTTAATTTTTGTGCCAATGTAATTGTAAATATAAGCATATATTGTGATACTAAAATCTTGAGATATTTTATTTTGATATTGTCATTCAAACGGCATGGACTATTCTCATATTGCTTTTAAATATTATCATGGAAGTAAAAGTAGATTTTTAAAAATCTTGTGAAACACAGGGAGTCTAGAAAATTTGTTCCAGTTTTTCTAAGGAATGGTTATTTTGATTGGGCTTGGAATTTTGCCCCATTGGGCTTGATGATTATGAGGTCCCCTTCCAAGCATAAAATTTGGTGGTTCTAAATCATTTAATTTGTTCTTAATTTGTTCTTACTCCAATTTCAGAACATTTCCTCTAGTTCTAGGATTTTTCTTACCGCTATACAGAGCCAATCTCTGGAAATTTAATCAATACAATAAGGTGAAATTTTATATTTGAAAAATTTACTGTGGAGTGCCTAAAGTTCTTAATGTGGGGCTTCTGAGTCTGGGTTCTCCTCTCTCAAGTGAAGTTAAGTAGTATTTACTCTTCTGTAGTTACTTTTGACACTAACATTTTGCATGTCCTTCCCCAATGACATGTTTAGTGGGGAAGGCATCTTTCTCTTGAGTCCAGAATTAAAGGGATCATCATAAATATGACCACAAGTTGAACAGAAGCCAAACAGCTATTGGTGATCATAGACATGATAATGGAAGTCAAAGACTGACATGGTTCATGTCACTGAAGGGGATTACTAAGCAGTTCAAAGCACACAGTTGCAAGGAATGCTGTCTGTGGACTGCTCTCAAGGAAATCAAGCCCTACCAGGAGAGGGAAGGAAGATTTTAGAGCTATGAATCCCCAAGAACTAAGGAAAAGGGGAAGAGAACATGACCAGTATTCATTTAATACTTATTATTATGCTTCTTAATTTTATATTCTATTTAATCTTTGGAACAGTCTTGTGAAGTAGGTATTATCCCATGTTACAGATGAGGAAACTGAGGCTCCAGGAATTCCACAAATATTCAGTGATGAGACCAGATATGTAATCCAGGTTCTTCTGGCATTAAAACCCAGGCTCTTTCTCATATGTCCTATTTCCTTTCTACTGATAGAAATGGATGTTGGTACAGGGGATTCATTTGGGACATGGTAGATAGTAAATCTGAACTCAGGCGCTTTTTTTCTGCCCTGAATTGCTTTGAAATTGATATTAGTCCTAGGTTTTTTCTTTGTTCATGTCCTTCTCGGTAGTTAGAGGATTATAGCTCCATCCTGCAGCATGCTCCTGATCCTGGATTCAGTGTGTGAATGAACAATTCTCATGAAATTTCTTCAAAAAGAAGGTATATGTATGAATTAAATGTTTAATTATTTGTGGGACCCAATTATAGTCAGTATTTAATGTTTAAGAAAACAAAAATATATGAAGTTAGCCAGATCCAATGGAAAAGTCTTGGTAGAAACCTACATTTTAGTTTCAGCTCTTTCCCTAACTAGTATGGAGTGTTGTTTGTTGTTTCTTCATGTGAAAACAAAGAGAGGAGGTATTCTCTTTTCCCCTGTATATAACCTTAGATCTAGGATAGTAATATAATCTCCAGCAGGTGATTATATGGTTTTCTTTTATAATTAGGCATTATGGAAAGAGGAGACTAATGTAGCACTCATCCATTGCCTTCAGAATGACACAGTACTGTTGATACATGACAAATCCCATCAAATAATCTTATTTCTTCATTGGCAGTTGTGTGTGACTTGGTCACAATCTCTGAGCCATCTACAATGATGCCTTAGCCCTTTCTCCATTAACTAGCTTCCTTACAGAAGAACACAAGTGGTGATTAAAAGTGAAAAAAAGCAAAGCCAAAGAATGAAACTTTATCTCCAAGTCACCCTTTTCCCCAATACCACCCAATCCCAGAAGGTGTCATGTCTGCACAGATATAATGTGAGTAATAACAATGAGGTTAATAATCATAGCTGTCACCAACTGAGCCAGGAATACTAAGTTTTTACAAGGCTAACTTAAGACTCATAGCACTTACTAAGTTCTCATCCCCCGTCCACCTTTTTCTTAATAATAAGGAAATTTTGGCATCACTAGGTACTTATTCAGTGTTCAAATAGTTGACAAGGGAGAGAACCAAGAATGTAGATCTTTATAACTTGAAAGTTCACTCTGTGAACCCCCAGTCTATGAATCCCCAAACTCTATTGCCTACATGGGTACTGTCCCAGAGTTTTAGTTTTGCCCTATTTTTATAATGATCATAAAATTAATATTTTTTAAATCTACTATTGACTGTCCCAAATACATGTGTGTATATATATATGTATAATTTTATCATTTTATAGATGATAACCAATCATTACAACAATTCTTCAAGATCATTAAAATAACTGATGGAAGGAACAGAGGCACAAAGAAGTTCTTAAGTCCCCCCATGTTCTCATGATTTATAAGGAGCTGAGCCAAGCTTAGAACACAGGTATGTTTAAAGCCAAATCTCTTGCCCATCCATGGCTTCTCACTACCTCATGAGAGACTCATTTGTTAACCACACAGTGACTGTTTAATAGCTACCATGCCAGGCAACTTTTAAGACTTGCCTGAGTTGAGCTAAATGCAGAGTTGCCAAATGTGGTAAGTAAAACACACCAGTTAAGATAATTCATTAGAATGACCCCTTAGATTTTTGGTTTTTCACCTAATTCATGTTATTTACCTTTTTACTTGAACAATAAACATGGACATTGGAGAATGAGCCAGATGAGGAATTTAAGGTCACTGACCACTCCTTGCTCCGCCTCAGGCCAAACCACCTTCAGATCACCATGCCTAAAAATGCAGCCGGGACTCCACTGCTGGGAGGAGACATTTTTGACTGAGAATCAAGAGCCCTGGATTCCGTCACTGGCTCTGCTATGAAACAACAAAGTGACCTTAGCAAGTCGCTTGCCTTCTCTAAATTTCAGTTGCCTTGTTTGTGGGACGAAAGTTTTGAAATAGATGATCTTTAAATGCCCTTCTACTGCTGAAGCTCTACAAACACTCTTCCCTCCAACCCCCTCCCAGAATGTTGCTGCCATTCCAAAATTGTTACTAGAAGAGAGAGGAGGAAACAATAGTAAATAATTCCATTGTGTGGCTGCCTCTGAGCTCCTAATGAAAATCACAGTGACTTGCTCACAAACAAAGGAGCTGCCTTCCCAGTATTTGGTTTCTTGAAGGAGAGAGTTCAAGATTTACATAAATAGTTCCTTTCCTCTGATTACTTATTCAGGACAAGCACTCAGTTTCCAAGACCCCATTGTAATCCTCAGGGCTTCCCCCTTGCTTTCCATTCCCTCCTCAGTGACTGGTCTCTTGGTGACAGCACTCACTAGGTCCCCACTTCTCTACCGTCTTCCTCCACTTTATCACCATCACCCATACTCTTCACGATGAAACCCTTATCATGCTAGCTGACATTTCCACAGAGCCTGTCAAGCAAATTCCCGATGTCTGTAAGGTCCGTTTGTGTCACCTGTGCTCCAGATAAGCTGGCTGCTGATGTAATCTCCCACCTGGAACACCGTGATAGCTTTTTCTACACTTACCATGAGAACCCATGGTATCCCCCAGCAGCACCTCAGTAACCATAGGAAATGATTTATGCTCAGAAAAATGAAGACGACAAACTTTCTGTCATTTCATGGAATGAACTGTGTTCGAAAGCAAATGGGAACACCGAGCGTGAGGTACTTTGTTCCTAGAGGACAGAATCTATCCCAGGGATCTACAATCTTTCCTCTCCACTCATTTCCTTCCATAGACATTCACTGAGCACCTACTATGTGCCAGACATGGTGTTAGAGAATGTCCCTGTCCCCACAGGGTTAACAGTGTAGTCTGTCCCTACTACAGCAGAGATGACATTCTGCTATAAGTGTATAGTTTTTGTATGTTTCTCTGATAGATTTATGAGGTTTTAGAGAGCAAGAGCCTTGTCTAAATCATGTTTGATTGCAATGGTTGCAGGCAGTTGCTGACTTTATACAGGAGATGCTTAATAAATATTTATAAGTGTATAAAAACTTGGTTTGTCTACATGTATACAAGTATACAGCAACCTCCAATAGCTTTTCATTCAATTTGAAATAAGACCCAAATGCCTTGTCACAGTCACAAGGCCTTCTTGGGTCACCCTTCTATCTCAACTTCTGCTACTTTTACTCTCGCCTACAGTTATCCAATCTCCCTGACTTTCTCTTCGTTCCTTAAGTAGTTCAAATCCATCAACCTCAGGACCTTTGCTTATGTTATACACTCTCTGCCTGAATGCTTTTGCCCTAGAGAAAGACATAATGAGCTCTTCCTTATAACTCTGCTCTCAATTCAAAGGGCCTTCAACAACCACCTGCTCTGCAGTTTTTGTTTGTTTGTTTGTTTTGTTTTTGCTTTTGTTTTTTTAGCCTCACTGAATGATTGTCTATCTCACTACTCTGGTGTATTTTCTTCAGAATACTTATCATTATGTAAGGGTGCCTGGCTGGCTCAGTGGGTGGAGCATGCAACTCTTGATCTTGGCATTGTGAGTTCAAGCCCCATGTTGGGTGTGAAGATTACTTAAAGATAAAATCTAGAAAGAAAGAATGGAAAGAAAGAAAGAAAGAAAGAGAAAGAAAGAAAGAAAGAAAGAAAGAAGAAAGAAAGAAAAAGAATACTTATCATTATGTAAAATAATTTAATTTTCTCTAACTTGACAAATCATGACTTCTCTGGATGTTTATTCTAAATTATAAACCTAGAAAATTAGACTCAATAGTTCCTTCAGCTGCTTAAGGTTCTGACATCCTATCACCTCTTAGCAAAGAAAAGAAAAAACAGGATCACACTCAATTTCTTTCAGTCAACAACATTTCCTGTACACTTATTAGGTGAGAGTATAATAGTTCCTATGGTGAATTAGAGATGACTTAGTCACTTTATTTACAGCAAGAAGTAGGTTATTTGTTTGTTTAAAATATCACTTCATCTAGTATTAAGCTTTTTCTAATCACTTCCATCAGAATATAGCACTCATTCTTCTGGGTTTTCACAGTAATTTATTTTTGTTGCTCTTGGAATTATTAATTTTCTTTTCTTTTTTTTAAATTTGTTTTTCTATTTTCCTTTTCTTTCCTTTTTTTAGACACATAATGCATATGACAAAAGAGAGATCTCCTGCATTAAAAATATGCCTGGGTGGCTCATTTGGTTGAGTGTCTGACTTTTGATTTTAGCTCAGGTCATCATCTCAGGGTCCTGGGATAGAGCCCACCTCTGGCTTCATGCTCAGTGGAGAGTCTGCTGCAGATTCTTTCTTCATCTCCCCCTGCCCCTCCTCCAACCCTCTGGCTCCTGCTTTACTCTATCTCTCTCGCTGTCTCTCTCTCTCTCAAATAAATAAATAAATCTTTAAAAAACTTTAAAAATAAAAATATAATAAAATATTCTGAATTCATAGACGTAAGAATCTTGTTTGGCTTGGAATGTCCATGAAGATGAGTGGAAGAAGAAGCCCTATGAACTAGGGCTTAATTTACAGCAATATTTCAAGTTGTTTCTAAAATCAATCTAAGCAGAGGGATCCTCGTTTTTTTTTTTTTTAAAGATTTTATTTATTTATTTGACAGAGAGAGACACAGCGACAGAGGGAACACAAGCAGAGGGAGTGGGGGAGGGAGAAGCAGCCTTCCTGCGGAGCAGGGAGCCTGATGCAGGGCTCGATCCCAGGACCCTGGGATCATGACCTGAGCTGAAGGCAGACACTTAACGACTGAGCCACCCAGGCGCCTGGGATCCTCGTTTTAAGTAAAATTTAGGAGGCTGAAGTTTGCCAGCTGTTTGGAGAAGAATATCGTGCAAATCATAGTTCATTCAAAATTCATTCAGCTGTATATCTTCCTGAGTGCCTACCCTGGATATACAAATCCAACTCTTCCCTCTATAGGAGCTTTTTAGGAGAGGAAGATATTAATCATGTGGATAAATATGTAATTCAAAATGGTGAAACTTAGCATGAGTGCATAGAACTAGGGACCTTATGTAGTCTAGGGGTCAAGGATGGCTTTGCTAAAGAAACTAAGGGTCAAGGGAAGGGGGAAAGATGGCGGAAGAGTAGGGGACCCTATTTCAACTGGTCCCTGGAATTGAGCTGGATATCTACCAGACCACTCTGAGCACCCACGAAACCAGCCTGAGATGTAAGAAGATCTGGATCTCTACAAACAGAATATCGCAAGCGGTTGGTTTTGAGGTACTAAGTGGGGAGCCATGATTCCGCGGGCAGATATTGGAGGATAAACAGCAGCGAGAGGGTGCCTGGCCGTGGGGATCCTACACCACTGGTGAGCGACAGCCTCGTGCGCTGCAGACAGGGCACAGACTCACAGACTCGCAGACCGGTAGCGGAGGGGAAAGGACTTTAGGGCAGTCCTCAGGGCAGAAACCCGGAGTGGCAGGGTTGCGCAGGCCAACTGGGAGTGGCTGGTGGTTTTAGAAGCACAAAGGGCAGAGAGGAGCCCCTACCTGGAGGCAGGACTGGGGGCGCTGCGGAGGGGCGCACAACCCAGGCCGCTGCATTTTATAGCAGCACAGACAGAAATGGAGACGGTGTGGCTTGGAGAGCTCACTGAAGAACAGACTGAGGTCTCTCTGCTCTGACGCAGAGGGTTGGAAACGGTCTCTTCTGCTCTGACTCGCGGAAGAGACGCAGAAAGCAGCCAGGGAAAGGCGCCAGAGAACAAAAGCCCCCAAAACTGATTCCCACTGAGCCCATCCCCCGCCACAGGGGCGCAAGGCAACTCCACCCAAACAGGGTTGCCTGAGTAACAGTGCGGCAAGCCCCTCCCACAGAAGACAGGCTAGGAAAACAAGAGGCCAGTAACCCTAAGGTCCCAAGAAAACAGGTGCATCTTGCTTGGGTTCTGGTCAATAATTTGGACTCTATACATTCCCTTAAACACCCATCAACAAAATGACTAGGAGGAGGAGCCCCCAAAACAGAAAAGACTCAGAGATTATGACTTATGCTGCAGATTTACAAATGGATGCAGATATAACCAAGATGTCAGAGTTGGAATTCAGGCTAGCAATTGTGAAGACAATGGCTAGAATGGAGAAATCAATTAATGGCAACATAGAGTCTCTAAGGGCAGAAATGAAAGGTGAATTGGCAGAACTTAAAAATGCTATCAATGAGATCCAATCCAATCTAGATAATCTAACAGCTAGGGTAACTGAGGCAGAAAAACGAATAAGCAACCTGGAAGACAATATAACGGATAAAAAGGGAAAAGAGGAGGCCAGGGAAAACAATTCAGAATCCATGAAAATAGAATCAGAGAAATAAGTGACACCATGAAGTGTTCCAATGTCAGAATAATTGGAATCCCGGAGGGAGTGGAGAGAGAGAGAGGACTAGAAGATGTATTTGAGCAAATCATAGCTGAGAACTTCCCTAATCTGGGGAATGAAACAAACATTCACATCCTAGAGGCAGAGAGGACCCCTCCCAAGATCAAGGAAAACAGGCCAACACCCCTGCATGTAATAGTAAAACTTGCAAATCTTAGAACCAAGGAAACCATCTTAAGGGCAGTTAGGGGGAAGAGATTCCTTATGTACAGAGAAAGGAACATCAGAATAACATCAGACCTATCCACAGAGACCTGGCAAGCCAGAAAGGCCTGGCAAGACATATTCAAGGTACTAAATGAGAAGAACATGCAGCCAAGAATACTTTATCCGGCAAGGCTTTCATTTAGAATGAGATGCAGAGCTTCCATGACTGGCAGAAACTGAAATATCTTTCAATAATCACTCTCAATGTGAATGGCCTAAACGCTCCCATAATATGGCACAGGGTTGCAGATTGGATAAAAAGACAGGACCTATCCATATGCTGCCTACAAGACACTCATTTTGAACCTAAAAATACATCCAGACTGAAAGTGAAGGGATGGAGATCCATCTTCCATGCCAGTGGACCTCAAAAGAAAGCTGGGGTAGCAATTCTTATATCAGACAAATTAGATTTTAAACTAAAGTCTGTAATTAGAGACACAGAAGGACACTATATCACTCTTAGGGGGTCTATCCAACAAGAAGATCTAACAATTGTAAATATCTACACCCCCAACATGGGAGCAGCCATCTACATAAGCCAACTGTTAACCAAAATAAAGAGTCATATTGATAACAATATGTTAATTGTAGGAGACCTCAATACTCCATTCTCAGCAATGGACAGATCATCTAAGCAGAAAATCAACAAGGAAACAAGAGCTTTGAATGATACATTGGACCAGATGGACCTCTTAGATATTTACAGAACATTCCACCCTAAAACAACAGAATACTCATTCTTCTCGAGCACACATGGAACTTTCTCCAGAATAGACCACATACTGGGTCACAAATCAGGTCTCAACTGATACCAAAAGATTGAGATTATTCCCTGCATATTCTCAGACCACAATGCTTTAAACGTGGAGCTCAATCACAAGAAAAAATTTGGCAGAAATTCAAACACTTGGAAGCTAAAGACCACTCTGCTCAAGAATGTTTGGTTCAACCAGGAAATCAAAGAAGAACTTAAACAATTCATGGAAATCAATGAGAACAACAACACATCGGTCCAAAACCTATGGGATACTGCAAAGGCGGTCCTAAGGAGAAAATACATAGCCATCCAAGCCTCACTCAAAAAAATAGAAAAATCCTGAATTCACCAACTAACTCTACACCTTAAAGAACTAGAGAAAAAGCAACAAATGATGCCTAAGCCACACATTAGAAGAGAAATAATTAAAATTAGAGCAGAAATCAATGAATTAGAAACCAGAAACACAGTAGATCAGATCAACGAAACTAGAAGTTGGTTCTTTGAAAGAATTAGTAAGATCGATAAATCACTGGCCAGACTTTATCTAAAAGAAAAGAGAAAGGACCCAAATTAATAAAATTATGAATGAAAGGGGAGAGATCATGACTAACATCAAGGAAATAGAAGCAATTATTAGAAATTATTATCAACAACTATATGCCAATAAACTGAGCAATCTGGATGAAATGGAGGCCTTCCTGGAAACCTATAAGCTGCCGAGACTGAAACAGGAAGAAATTGACAACTTGAACAGGCCAATAACCAGTAACAAGATTGAAGCAGTGATCAAAAACCTCCCCAAAAACAAGAGTCCAGGGCCTGATGGATTCCCTGGGGAATTCTACCAAACATTCAAAGAAGAAATAATACCTATTCTACTGAAGCTGTTTCAGAAATAGAAACAGAAGGAAAACTTCCAAACTCATTCTATGAGGCCAGCATTACCTTAATCCCCAAACCAGGCAAAGACCCCATCAAAAAGGAGAATTTCAGACCGATATCCTTGATGAATATGGATTCCAAAATCCTCAACAAAATCCTAGCTAATAGGATCCAACAATACATTAAAAGGATCATCCGTCACGACCAAGTGGGACTTATCCCTGGGATGCAAGGGTGGTTCAACATTCACAAATCAATCACTGTGATAGAACACATTAATAAGAGGAGGGTGAAGAACCATATGGTCCTCTCAATTGATGCAGAAAAAGCATTTGACAAAATACAACATCATTTCCTGATTAAAACTCTTCAGAGTATAGGGATAGAGGGAACATTCCTCAAGTTCATAAAATCCATCTATGAAAAACCCACAGCGAATATCATCCTCAATGGGAAAAAGCTGAGAGCCTTTCCCTTAAGATCAGGAACATGTCAAGGATGCCCACTCTCACCACTATTGTTCAACATAGTACTAGAAGTCCTAGCAATAACAATCAGACAACAAAAAGAAATAAAATGTATTGAAATTGGCAAAGAAGAAGTCAAACTCTCTCTTTTCACAGACGACATGATGCTTTATGTGGAAAGCCCAAAAGACTCCAGCCCCAAATTACTAGAACTCATACAGCAATTCAGTAATGTGGCAGGATACAAAATCAATGCACAGAAATCAGTTGCTTTCTTATACACTAACAACGCAACTGTAGAAAGAGAAATTAGAGAAACGATTCCATTTACAATAGCACCAAAAACCATAAGATACCTCAGAATAAACCTAACCAAAGAGGTAAAGGATCTATACTCTAGGAACTACAAAACACTCATGAAAGAAATTGAAGAAGACACAAAAAGATGGAAAAATATCCCATGCTCGTGGATGAGAAGAATAAACATTGTTAAAATGTCTATCCTACCCAGAGCAATCTATACCTTCAATGCCATCCCAATCAAAATTCCAATGACATTTTTCAAAGTGCTGGAACAAACAATCCTAAAATTTGTATGAAACCAGAAAAGAACCCAAATCACCAAGGAAATGTTGAAAAAGAAAAACAAAGCTGGGGGCGTCACGTTGCCTGATTTCAAGCTATATTACAAAGCTGTGATCACCAAGACAGCCTGGTACTGGCACAAAAACAGACATATAGACCAATGGAACAGAATAGAGAGCCCAGATATGGACCCTCAACTCTATGGTCAAATAATCTTTGACAAAGCAGGAAAAAACATGCAATGGAAAAAAGACAGTCTCTTCAATAAATGGTGCTGGGAAAATTGGACAGCCACATGCAGAAGAATGAAACTCGACCATTCTCTAACACCATTCACAAAGATAAAGTGGTTGAAAGACCTCAATGTGAGACAGGAATCCATCAAAATCCTAGAGGAGAACATAGGCAGTAACCTCTTTGACATTGGCCACAGCAACTTCTTTCAAGATACTTCTCCAAAGGCAAGTGAAACAAAAGCAAAAATGAACTTTTGGGACTTCATCAAGATAAAAAGCTTCTGCACTGCAAAGGAAACAGTCAACAAAACAAAGAGGCAACCCACAGAATGGGAGAAGATATTTGCAAATGACACTACAGATAAAGGGCTGGTATCCAAGATCTATAAAGAATTTCTCAAACTCAACACCCAAAAAACAAATAATCAAGTCAAAAAGTGGGCAGAAGATATGAAAAGACACTTCTCTGAAGAAGACATACAAATGGCTAACAGACACATGAAAAATGTTCATCATCATTAGCCATCAGGGAAATCCAAATCAAAACCACATTGAGATACCACCTTACACCAGTTAGAATGGCAAAAATGGACAGGGAAAGAAACAACAAGTGTTGGAGAAGTTGTGGAGAAAGGGGAACCCTCTTACACTGTTGGTGGGAATGCAAGTTGGTACAGCCACTTTGGGAAACAGTGTGGAGGTGCCTCAAAAATTTTAAAATAGAGCTACCCTATGACCCAGCAATTGCAGTACTGGGTATTTACCCCAAAGACACAGCTGTAGTGAAAAGAAGGGCCATATGCATCCCAATGTTCATAGCAGCAATGTCTGCAATAGCCAAGCTATGGAAAGAGCCGAGATGCCCTTCAACAGATGAATGGTAAAGAAGATGTGGTCCATATATACAATAGAATATTACTCAGCCATCAGGAAGAATGAATACCCAACTTTTACATCAACATGGATGGGACTGGAGGAGATTATGCTAAGTGAAATAAGTCAAGCAGAGAAAGTCAATTATCATATGGTTTCACTTATTTGTGGAACATAAGGAATAACATGGAGGACATTAGGAGAAGGAAGGGAAAAATGAAGGGGGGGACATCGGAGGGGGAGAGGAACTCTGAGAGACTATGGACTCTGAGAAACAAACAGGGTTTTAGAGGTGGGGGGGAAGGGGGACTGGTTAGCCTGGTGATGGGTATTAAGGAGGGCACATACTGCATGGAGCACTGGGTGTTATACGAAAACAATGGATCGTGGATCACCACATTAAAAACTAATGATGTATTGCATGGTGACTAACATAACATAGTAAAATTTTTTTAAAAAAGAAACTAAGGGTCAAATTGGTCAAGTTGCTTTACCAATACAATTTTCTTTCCATCCCCTCAGCAGCAGTAAATGTTGACCATATTTCACTTCAGAGTTCAGGCATTAATAGGGCTCAGCTATTCTCCCCTTTGTGTCAGATTTTCTGAGAAAGGATCTAATTAACCCAACTAGCTTGTTAGACCCTCTGAAAAGTACTCATACAAATATGTGTCTTAGGTCTACCCAGAGACTTGCCCTCATCATTGGGAGATATCTTCATGTAAATCAACTATGGATGGGTTGTTGTTCACTAGTTAGCGAAATAACCTCTTCTGTGTGAGAAACCTCCATGCAGAGGTCTATGGGGCAGACAGTCAACCAGACAAGGGGTCATGGGTATGACAAGTCCCTGGTTGGGGGCGGGGGGTGCTCTGGAGCATGGGCAACCAAGGTGTGAGGAGTTCACAGATTTAGCAGCAGGAAAGAAATGACTACCACAACGTAGAGGGAATCACAGAGGTTTGAGGAAGCACAGATACGTGCCTCTCAAACCAACTGAAATGGGTCTGGAAGGTTACCTAGAGGAGATGCTGCTTGAACTACATCCCAAAGGATAAAGAGAAGTGTTATAAAGAGGGGCAGAGAGAGCAACATGATGGAAAGCCTAGAAGTCTAAGACAACTTCAAGGGGTTTAAAATGGAATGAGATACAGAATGAAGTCTCATCTCATTGATAAGCACATAACATAGTACTTGATATATACTCTCTCAAATATTTATTTCTTAATTGATTTATTTATCTGGATATAAGTAAGACAAAACCCTGACCATTAGCTTATTCCCTGAATGCATGCCAATGATAATAGTATCATTTTACCTACAGGGGGTTGAGCAGAAAATATAGTTTGGACTATCTACTAGGAAAAAAGGGAATTTTCCAAGAAGTTTATATGAAAGTATGAAAAGCAGCAAAGTATTATAGTCATCCAAGTACATTTACATTTTACATCATTGAAATGAAGACTGACATTTTGGATGACTGCATTCAGAACACTGTGCTTTCCAGATTGAGTCAGAATAAGGGGGGATACCCTGGCTCCTTCCTGGAATGGATGGATAGGGTTGCAGATCTGGGTCTGAGGATAAAACTCCTCTAGAGCCTTGGACATTTGTTTACAAGAGTAGAAGAAAAGTGAAAGTATGACAGGTCCTTATCTGTTTGTTATCTGTTCTCCATTTATCAGAGCTCAACTGTAAGACAGCAACAGCTAGCTTATGGAGAGTAAGGACAAATGTCTCAGCTCTGTGAACAGTGATTCCAGGACAGACTTGCCAGATAAAATAGAATGCCCAGTCACATTTAAAGTTCAAATATACAATTAATATTTTTTTTAGTATAACTATGTCCCATGCAAAATTTGGACTTTGTGTATACTAAAAATGTCTTATTTGTTTATTCTGAAATTCAAATTTAACTGGGTATTCACTATTTATATTTGCTAAATCTGGCATCTCTTCCAGGATTAATACTGATACACTGAAAAAATTATCCAAATTGGCCCCCAAAAGCATGGATGATCTGTTCATTTAAAAAATATTTTTTGGATGATTTAAGCTTTAACTAGCACAAACCAACTGCTTGAGATCTTCTTTGTTTGGTAATGCATGAATTATATCTCTATCACAAAGATGTACTTGAATGGACAAATAAATCTTTCTGCAATATCAATGAGTCTCTTTCTCTCTCTCTCCCTCCCTCCCTCCTATTCTCTCTTCTCTCTCTTTTTCTCTCTCTCCAGCTGAGCACTTGGAAAAGGAACTGGAGAAAGAACATGAAGAATGGGATTATATGTATATTTGAGAAAATCACTTGACAACATGGGTAACATTTGAGATGACTTACTTTCCCCCAATAAATGAACTTTAGAGATAATCTAATTATGACAGTAAGAGTAGATGTAGTGATACTAAAAATCTATACTTGTCACTATTTCTACAATATTGTTAGAAAATGTTTGTTTCTTGAAGAAAAGAAAAAGAAACACACAGGTACAATTTGCTATTTGCTAGTATAGATCATACACTGACAAAAATATGTCCATTTGCCCAACAGAAAGCAACAATTCAAACTACATTAATTTAACTATTTAACTATTAAACATACGAAAATGTAAATTATTTAAGTGATTTAAGGGAATGTGGGTTCTTCGAGAGAAACTGTTAAGTGATGGACAGGGAGAATAGCAGCATAAACAAAATGGCATTCATGTTAAAACATTTTTCAGCGAAATGCAGACTCTGAAAACATTGTTTTAATAACCTGCAAGATATTGAAAGAAATGAAACTATGTCTCACTTAACCAACAATTGATCTATTCCTCTTCAAGTCAGAGCTAATAGCCTTAATCTTCTGAATAGTCTTGTCACCTACTCTTATAGATTTAATTGTCATTTCTATGTGCACAGGACACAGATCTAATTGTCTGACCCTTGAGATGGCAAAATCAATTCACTTCCATTCATGATATATCTCCTTTTCTTTTTCTTGAAGAAAGAGTCTTCAATCTTAAAGGATCTTTTGAACATTTCAATTCAAATAAAATCCAATCAAACCTCTATAGAGTTTTGCCTTCTACATCAAGTATTCCAGAATCAGTTAGGAGATTTTACCCAATTCCCAAGGTGATACAAGACCATGATTGTGGAAAATTTCAGTCACTTCAGCTTTCATATTTCATCCGTAGAAGGAAATAAAAGTTCCTTGTTACATGGTTAAAAAGAAAAAATCACCCCAATTATCCACTGACCAAAATGAAAGTAAAAGACTCTCTTCCTTTTTTATTTTATTTTTTTAAAAGATTTTATTTGCTTATTTGAGAGAGAGAGAGAGCATGAGCAGGGCAGAGGGGCAGAGGGAGGGGGAGAAGCAGACTCCCCACTGAGCAGGGAACTAGATGCCGGGCTCTATCCCAGGACCCTGTGATCTTGACCTGAGCAGAAGGCAGATACTTAACTGACTGAGCCACCCAGGCACCCCAGACTCCCTTCCTTTTTTAGTGTTATACATATTTTTGACTACAGAGATCCCATGAGCAATATATGATATAGACATATATATACACATTGATAAACATATATTTACACACTATATTGATATTATACATGCATATATATATTATATATATTTAAAGGATAAGGATGGAAGGAGTTTCATTTCACTACTTGTATGAGTGTGCCTACATATATGTTGTATATAAACATACACTAGCCAATACTAGAAAACCACAAAAGTCCATCGCCAGGCCAGATGTGGGCAATGCTGTTTTTTTAAAGCTCTAGCTTTCTGCTGCACAAATGGAAAATACTGTTCAAAGTTTGCAAATATATATATATATATATATATATATATATATATGTGGGTATATATATATATATATGGATATATATATATAAATGGATCCCAAGACAGTTCATTATATTTGGCAGAAATAATCAACTAGAGAAATTCCAAAGTACATGAATTAAAAAGGGAAGGGGATTTGGAGAAAGCATCAAGACTAGATAAGTACTAAAAATATGAAGGTTAACTGAATAAACACTATGAAAACAAAATTTAGCCAAGGGAATAGGAGGGAAGTAGCAAAAATACTTCAAAGCACGCCTTATTTTCACGGAAAACAATGATATGATTAGCATCAGATTTCTACTCCAGAGATTTTTTTTTCAGAATTCTTTTGTACATTATTCATATTCTAAACAAAAAGAGCTAAACTGGCTTCAAGCTGATTGGTAATTGTGTGGCAACCATGTTGTTCTGACACTGCTTTCATGTTCATTTCAACAAAGTTCCCTAAAGGAGCATGCGTAGCCAATGCACAAAAGAAACACAAATAAAACATACAGACATGAACAACTGTCCATTCTTCCTGGAAATCAGATGTGGGAATTAAAACAATGGGATACTATTTTTTACACACCAAATTGATTAAGATTTTCAAAATTAAAAAGTGCTAAAAATTGCTGAGTGTGTGTTATGACAGTTTAATAAGCTCTCAGTAGAAATAAAAATAGGAGCACATTTTTTTGGAAAGCAATTTGGTATGTATACAAAATCTTAAAAAAAGGCTGAAACAAGAGACAGAGAAGTACAGTATATAATAATAAAATATTCACGCCCTGTGATCCAGTATCTTCATCTCTAGGAATCTACCTGAAAGAAATAATCATAAAAACACCTAAAATGTATGTATAAAATTGTTACCACCATTATTTATTATAAAATATAATAGAAATAAACCTAAGTATTCATCAATATGGGAATGTTTAAATAAATTTTGTTAAGTGAATACAATAGTACGTTATGTAGTTTTTCAATGAATACCTATAGCCAGAGGTACATGAGTACAAATTAATGTTAAGTTTAAAAAAGACAACAAAATCTTAAGTTTTATATTCAATGTTATTTCAATTTTGAGACATATGGGTGTGCATGTAATATATCTATGTTTGTGTTTATGTGCCTATGCATCTGTGTTTTTTCACATTCATAGTTAATGCATTGAGAAAACACTGGAAAAAATGTACTAAATAGGAATAATGCTATCTGTGGATTGGGAACAGTATGTATATTTTAATAACATTTTGTTTTCCACATTTTTCAAATTTTTTACACTGAGTATGCAATAATTCATGATAAAATATATTTTTAAATGGGTCTGACTAACAGATTGATGTTATAATTTCATGTGAAGTGATCTAAATTTATCTGCCAAATTAAGACAAAACTTTGATATATGTAAATGATAAGTCAGCTGGGATATGGAAAATGTTTAATTAAATAACTGAATGGGGTTGCTTTCTTCCTTCTTTATCTTCCGCTACAAAAAAGAAATGTTGACAATTAACAATTTTTTTCATAATTTTATAAGGATTTGAGTTTAGTATTAGTTTCCATAATTTAACAATTATTAACATAATTACATAAAAGTATACAATTGAGTTGTGAAATTGTCTCATTTTTAAATGAAAGTATCATCATTTTGGAGTTAAGTCTCAAAATACGTATTTCACAAAGTTTAGGTGTTATAATTTATAACATGCCTCTTAAACACTGAAAATATGAAAGCTATAAGTTTTTCTATAACTTACATAGAATCTAAATCATGCATTATAAATTTGTTATCTACATTAAAAAGAATACATTGATTTTTTTCCACTTTCTTTTTTCTTGAATCTCATCAATTTTTTACTTTTTAGGATAACAAAAAATGAAATCCATTTCCTCTGTATTATGTTACAGTTTCATTTACACAAATAACCGATTGAGTCAGTCTAAGACAGCAATTAAGACAACTGCAAAACAAAATGATTAATTTTAATTTACTTTTCCTATCTAACAAAGTCAAGAGTCAAATATTTTCTCTGGATGTTAAGAGCCCAACATTTTCAATTTTTTTTTTCTGTTAAGTGTTTTGGTTCCTATCTGTATATCAAACCATTTCTAAGTTACTTTCAACTTTGCTTGATGCTATCGCTGTCTCAAAGTTGTGTATTTTACAGACATTAAATAGTTAAAATCTGTGATTTAAATATATGTACAACAAAATGGCTAAAATCTCAGTTGATATTCAGAATGACATGGATTTGAACTTTGAAACTCAAATCCCTCATTTATAAGTGTCACTTTTCAAAAGTTCTCAAAACTTTTAAAACTCCGTTTACTCAACTACAAAACTGGACCAAAAATGTTCCTACCTCATTAGGCTATAAAACGATATAATGAGGTGATACCTGCAAAGTTTTTAACCCTTTATTTGGGACTTCCCTAAACGCTCAATTAATTATATCCATTATTACATTTTAAAAAATAGCACAGCTGCTTCTGGAATCATTAGTACCTCAATGCCAGGCATTGCATTTAGAATAAATTTCTTCCGAAATATTTTTTCTCAGTGAACACCTGTACATTGTCAATCTTTAATCACTCTGCTAGGAATAGGTCAACAGCTCACTCATCTGAGCACTCAGGAGTAGAATGTTTCAAAGAATCCCATGTGTAAAGCAAGAGAAATACATTTAGTATCTTCCTGCCTATCTCTTTTTCCATATGACTTTTCAAACTTTATCTTTGAAATAGTACAAACAAACAAATGAGCAAAACATGAACAAACAACCAAAGGAAAAAACCAAGTCACTGTTGTGAAAAAGAGGCCGGTGATACTCAAGGTGGCTCAGCAGCTTATTCCAATTTAATTTTTCATAAATGCCGCCATCTAGTGTTCACTAACCCAACTTTTATTGCTGACCTTAAAAATTTATCCTCGATGTGGAAAATGTTCCCCCGTTTCACAGAGGCAATTGCATCGGGTCAATGTATTTTACGTACCCAAATCTTTTAAAAAGACGTCTGGTACCTGAAATAAAGTAATGCTGAAGTAAGAACAATCACTGTCACGGAAGTCCAGCATCGGAGATGTGGCATGTAACTTTGCGAAATACAAATGCACTGTAACTATAATTCTTGTTCCTCTCTCTCTCTCTCCCTCCCTCCCCCCAGCCCACTCCCTCAAGCATCCTTTAGAAGTGCTTTGCTCTCCACTGTATCTCTGGCTCCTAGCAAAGTTCTTGGCACATGGTGTTCAGTGAAATGCATCATGCCTATTATAAATTAACCATGTCTCTATACCAGGGACTGTTTTAAGCAGTTCTTACATATTAAGTTCTTATATATAATCTCATTTAATTCCTACAACTGTTGAGGAGGAGATCTATTATCGTTTCCTTTTACAGATGAGGAAACAGAAGCCTGGAGCAGTTGAGTGAGTTTCCATGAACATGTAACTGGTAAGTGGCCAGGCCAGGATTTGAAGTCACTGGTGTGACTCAAAGAGTTTTCACTTTCAACCCGTTAGTAGCCAGTGAATCATCACACCTGAAAACATTGGTAGGTTCTCAGAACACCTACAGCTATGTGCACGTTGATTGATAAATGACAACGGAGAGGTAAATGTTTGAAATCAGCTATGAATCCTTAGAAGATAACACCACTTCTAAAGAATTTAAAACATATTATGAAACAGAACTGAAACTATTAAGGGTAATTGAAACACAAAATGGAAACATGTATGTTGTTCTATCTCAAATGATAAATGCACACAAAGAGTTTAGATGTTTGATATCATTCTTTTTTGAATGAGTTGATGCCTTTCCAACAAAAATTGCACGAAAAATATGACAGCCTAACTACAGAAGTGCTTAGCTTATTTATGTTAGTGATTTATTGGTGTGATTTTAATTACATTATGTAGTTTGTTCTATTATGTTAGCATGTGGTATGGCAAACAGTTTTTCTTTTTTGTTTTAATCAGTATCTCTTTTTTAGCTCTATACAGACAAACTGACTTCTTCTAAGCTAAGGTGACTATTTCAGGTCAGGAACCTGCCATGAGGTTATTGATGTCCATGGAAAGGTTACACATTCATCAGTTTCATACCATGAACATCTGTACAAATGACAAAGAAAAAATTGTATTTATTTTGTCCTAGAATTCAAACATTGTTAGGTAACTTAACTCATTTCCAAAATAAAAGAAGACTCAAAGAAAGGTAAAATGATACCAATGTCTTCTATTCAGGATATTGTAAACAACTAACTCAGTTCCCCATGGAGTATCCATGATGTCACTTTCTAATAAATGTAAGTGATTGGCACGATTGAGGATAGATCAAGGTTAAGTCTATTTCTTCTTTTTTTTTTTTTTTAGAGAAGGGGAGGGGCCAAGGGGAAGAGTGAGAGAGAATCCTAAACAGGCTCCATGCCCAGCCCAGAGCCCTACTCGGAGGAGCTTGATTTCACAACCCTGAGATCATGACCTGAGCCAAAATCAAGACTGGGATGCCTAACCGACTGGGCCACCCAGGCATCCCTATTTTTCTTTTAAAGGAGAGCATTTCCTCTTAAAATTCATTTGTGAAAATATTTATAAAAGTTATAATAAAAAAATGAATTTAAAGACCAGGCCTGAAAATTACATTAATAATTAAAAATATTCAAAAGCATTCTAAGGATAATCTTGTATTTTGTTGTTGTTGAATTTATAGAAGCACCAAGTGCTAAAGACTTATAGAGAATATCCATACAAACCTTTATTTGTCAAATAAGAAAATGGGAGCTATATAATGTTAGTTTTATCCAAGTGCAAGTGCTACTTATAATCCAAGGCTAAGCCTAGAAATCTATTTCTCAAAACAATGCATTTTTCACTACATGGAAAAGGAGCATCTTTTTTTTTAATTCCTCAAAACAAAATCTTGCTAATGGTAATGATGGAATTATAGACCCAATAATCAATCATAAGACAATAAGTAAATAAGTAGTCATACCTCTTCTATCCATTTGTTTATACAATTATTCATTCAACAAACACCTACCGAGTATGACTCACAATCTTATAAAAACAGACCAAATTCCAAATAACAATTCCCTTTTTACTTTTTCAAACATGAATGACAACTTTCTGTAGCCAAACATACCAGATCTTAAAGCAGTATCTATGTAGTAAAGCTTTGAGATATCAGGGCTCTTTTCTTTCTTGTTTTCTTGTTTTTTTAATGTTTTTCTTGCATTTGTTTCTGGGTCCTTTATAGCAATTTATTACTCTATTATTGGTTGCATGTATACTTGCCTTACTTCATGCGGCACAATTTGGCCAGTGTAGGTCCTTGAGAAGTGTTTATTAAAAAGTGAAGGCCTAATTCCCTGGGGGAAGTCCATTTTCTCCTCACTTCCATTCCACCCCCCCTTCCAGTCCAATAAGAAGGCATTTATTATCTCTAATTTCTCCTATATTTCTTACAGGAAAAAAATATATAAATAAAATTGCATAAAAACAAACTAATGTAAGTATTTCTCTATTAAAGCAACAACGTACTTTTCAGCATGGATTTAGTTATGGCTTCAGCCAAGTCAACTCAGTTGCTATTACCTTATTAACTATGCTTCAGAAGAGCCTGTTTTTACTTCACTCTCGCCACCTTGAGGACTGAGTTACCCAATGGATCACCTGCATCCCCTAAACTGCCCATAGAATGGGCATTTTCTGTTTTTGTTGACCAGATCTAAAACAATCCCACCATGCTATATGCTGTGTATACTTTGTAGTGGAATGGATTGGGAGATCTTATTTTGTAGTGTAACTAATCAAAATGTATTAAAAATCAAATGGGAATTCATAATTTAACATTTTCTCCAAGGCGAACTCCAGGACCAAAGCAAAGATTATGTATAGTAGTACTCTCAGGCCAATTTGCCAGTTAAAACCTACTGTGAAAGCTAGCATTTTTTTTTTATGTCTATGGTTCTAATCTTCCATTTTATAATTTGAAGGGAACAATACTAATAAGAGTTGCTGATTCTCTTTAGGTGTATAGAGATAAAGAGGTGCCTGAAATTACACTTATATCTCATGTTGCTCCATTCACATTCCGAAAGCAAGGTAGTTTCAGCAACTACGTTGGATTCAACGTTGGTGTGACTTACAGTCATGTGAAGTGAATTGCCGAGGCATAACTGGACTAAGATAATCTACCTGGGGAGAGAACCAAATATAATGGAGGTAAGACTTTCTATGGAATTATGGGTATGGCATTGTTTAACTTGGGTTTTACCAGCCAAAAGATTTTCAACTTTACATTATGGTAGAACAAATATGTCTCTACTTAATATTTCACACTTCATGTGGGTTTTAAAAAATAACATGCTTGTATTGCTCTCATAAAATACACACACACACGCATATACTTATAGATACATCCATGCATATGTGTGTGTGTGCATACTTACATTAGTTTCTGATTCCATTTTATCATGGCATGGCCTATTACATTTTCTACAATAACTCTCCACCACCACCCTTGTAATAATCAAATAGTATCAAATGGATGCACTGAGATTCTAGAGGGAGTTAGTTCTATGCCAGCTCTATCTGGGGTTAAGGAATAAAGGGTAATGTTGCAGGGGGTGGGATATACCTCCTCCTAACCCTGCTACATTCACACTTTACTTGGGCACTCATAAGTTGATTAGGGACTTATCTATTTTCTATAGTATAAGTTGTAGATTATGAATTCATGGTAAGAATGTTTTGGCTTTTAGTCTGAGTGCCAAGAGATGCCTTTGGAGGATTTTGAACAAAAGATTGACATAATTTGATTTGTGTTTTGAAAGGGTCACTGGCTCCTATGTGGAAAACAGAATGTAAGTTCACAAGGGTGGATGTAAGGACACTGGTTAGAAGACTACTAAAATAATACAAGCAAAATGTGATAGTGTCCTGCAATAAGATAGTAAGGACTATAACTGATTTCTTTATTTCTGAGAAAGAATAATTTTAACTAACGCACAGATTATTAATTTAATTGAAAGAGAAGAGAGAGTCTGCAGATTTCCAAATCATAAGACTGATCCAATCAGTCAACCCTGAAGTCACAACATGACAAAGAAGTCTCAATAGAGAAAAAAAAAAAAACAAGTGAGCAAATATTTATGACTATAGCTGCAAATATTTGTCCTTCATTTCCTTGAAAGAATAAGGAAACCATAAAAATGTAGACAACTATTCATCTATGCCAAGTGTTTCGGTATTAGGGAATCAGTTCATGTCATTAATTTCTTTGATTATTAAAAAAATTACATCTAGTTGAATGTACAAAATATTTGATGGAATGCATCATCTATGCCTAAAAAAATAGTTTCATGAATTAAGAATAAAATAATATTTCCTTATAAGAAAGAAGATAATCTATCTCAGATATAGAAAGCTAATATAAATTATGAATAATGTCTATAAAGACATACACATTAGAGTCAAACTCAAGGAAAAACTCAAAGATATCCAGTGTCATTTCTAGTACAGGTTTCCCTGGTTAGCCGAAAGTAGAGTATTCTTATGAAACCTCTTGCATAAGTCTAAAATGGCTTAAAGCAAAGAAGCAATTACCATTAATTCATATGGAAAAATTGTTAAGCATTTCCAGACCCCAAAAAATAACCTCTCTTAGGCATTTCTGATATCTTATAACACATCTTGGTAATGGATGCATAAACCAAACTGAGATAAAGCCCAGATGCTCACACAGTTCAAAGCTCTAGCAGCTTGATGCTGAGACACCTGAGTGCAGCTCCCAAGGAAGGAGCTTGGTGAAGCCACTCTGGCTGCTTGGGGTGGGCGCTGTCTCTTCAAAGCTTGCTGCAAAACTACCTCTAAACACTCTTTTCCTTTTGCCTTTTTTTCTGTAAAACTGAAAATCCCCTTCAGATTGCTTTCAGCTATTGATAACAGGTATTAATGTAGGTCTTTAGTAAAAGCAAAGTGGTGTAAGGCAAACTTTCAGGAAGTGGGGGATACCTGTCTTTAGCTGCGGTTTGTGACTTGTGGCCATTCCATCAGCATTAGAACGGGAATAGAAAAAAAATCTATGCAAAGTTATTCTGAAAAACTAGAAATCCACAACAAACGATTGACAGCAATTCGACAGACAGCATTATAAATTTGCAAATTAATCACAATTGTATGATTATAACATAAAATTGTACTGAATAAGACTACTATGAAAATATCCAAATACCCAAATTCTCTGTCATTAGAAAAATGCAGACTTAAACATATCATGTTTCACCAAACTGACAATTTTTAATGAAAATAATATAAAGCTATTTGATAAAATTCCTGGTCTTAGTCATTGTTGATGGCAGTATAAATTATTTAACATTTCCAGTTGGCAATTTAAAATATATATTAAAGTCTTCAACTCTGGTGCTCCCTGTACCTATCAATGTCAATTTTACAAAAGCCTCATAAAAATTCAGTCATAGGTGAAATCAAAGAATCTTCTTCACATCATTAATTATTATAATAAGACATTCCTTAAAAACAAAATGAAACATTGATGTCCTAAATAAGGAAAATGGTTCATAAGTTATAACAAACCCATATGATGGAATATCATGCAGTCATTAAAAGTTGAATGAGAAAGGAATTTTAATAAACTAGACATTTTCATCATATGTTCAATTTAATTCAACTGGTTGCCAAGTACTATGTACAGTACAAAATAGAACAAAGTCAGTTTTTCCATAATAAACTTTAAAAGTTGTACACACATATTCCAAAATGTTACCACTGATTATCTCTAAGTGGTAGGATTCTGGTGTGTATTTTCTGCCCTTTGCTCTTCAGCATTTCTTAAACTTTTGACAATATACATGCATTATTTAATAACCATTGGAAATCAGAGCGTATGGTTTATTTAAAATAATCCAGTTGAAGACATTTTGGATGCTGAAGGAGAAAGGAAGTAAAAGAGTATTGATTAGGGGACCAATTTTGCTTTAGAAAGTCTTATGGTTCATTCATTCTTTCAAGAAGCATTGATTGACTCTCTGTTCCATTTTATTCCATCACTAGACACAAGACATTCAGAGATGAGTTAGTCACAATTACTTTCTCATAAATCTCATCGATCAGTGAAGAAACCTGACAGGTGCAATGTCAGTGCAATTTCAATGAATTAGGTATTAATGTGGCATTAAAGGGGCACAGAGGAGGGTGTGGCTGCTGAGGGTAGGAGGTAAGAGAAAGCTTCCTAGAATAGTTATCTTAAAATTAGTTTTAAAAGATGAACAGGAATTTTCCACATAGAAATAGTAGGCAAAATCATTCTAGGAAAAGGGCACAGTATGAGGAAAATGTAAAGAAGCATGATTCAAATTCTGTCCTTGTTAATAATAATCACCTTATTACATTTGTTTATAAATAGTGATGATGACCAACTTACTGAAATACCTTCTTAGTTGCGATAGAACTTTTACTCCATAGCTTGCAAAGACGTTTATTTTCAAAAAAGAAAACAAGTTTTATTTTTATAATCAGAACATTCTAATAAGAACATTGTTCTAGTATTAGCCACCTTTATTTCCTGGACATTGACTCTGCACCAGGCTTGCCACAAAGCACTTGCCAGTGTCAGTCAACTCCCTGAGGCGTCTTACCTCCCTGAGGTAGGTCTGAAAGAATATCCCCAACTGACCCCAACTTTCCAGCCTGCCCTCCCCAAATTCCCTGTGCCTTTCCTCTGCTAGGCTGTCCCCCATCTCACTCTCAACTCCTCCAAGATGGAGGCCTCTTCCTAACACTCTTCCCTATCATGACTTCAAATGCCCAATCCTGACCTCCACCATACTGTACTAGTCAATGTCTCCCAAATATGTCATGGTAGCTCATTTTTAAGACCTCTTGCATCCTATTCTCTTCAAAAAATGATTCCAAAATACCATACTTTTCCTAAGACACTCATGTTTTATATTTTCTTGGCATCATATGCATACTCATTCAAAATACCTTATCCTGGGTCATCTTGAGTGATCACCTCTTACTCAACTAGCCCAGCATCTAAACCAGAATCTGATACATTCTGGACATACAATGTTTATTGGATGGATGAATGAATGAATGAATGAATGAATGAATGAATGAATTATAAATCTTATCCAAAACATGCTACACAATTCAATAGACATTTTCTCAGTCATTAGTATTATCTCTAAAGATAAATCAGGATAAAGTGAATATCAGGTTTTATCTAAGAAAGCAAGAACTGGAAATCAGATTGAAACAAAATATCTTAAGTCCCCAAGTAAGTGAAATTACCAAAATTGGACCAAGCTTTGAAAACAAAGCAAGCAAAAAATCAAAAACCCATTCAAATTGAATTCCAGTGTATTTATTTCAAAAATTAGGCACTGGGTGCTATACTGAACTGATGAATCGTTGAACATTATATCAAAAACCAATGATGTACTATACCTTGGCTAACTGAATTCAAATAAATAAAAAAATTACTTTACTGAACAGCCTAATAGCCTTAAAAGTCATTTATTTCAACCAGAATACCAGTGTATAAATCATGATGGTACTCTCTGATAAGTACAAAAGTCAATGTTTTGTTTGATACTCTCCCTGGCCTTACAAATAAAAATAGAATAACTATCTATTTCACTGAACCATAGGCTTCATAGGCCCAGCAAGTAGCCACCAGTGAATGAGGACACCTCTCTTCTCTCAAAGGATAGGTATTGACTGCTGAGTGGCCCAAGAACTTCTCCAGCTCCCAAATTCTCATATGTGAACAGCCATCGTGTAATCCAAGTCTTCAAATAAAAGGCATGTTAAAGAAGGAATTCTCTCGGAAGACATTTCTTATTTGCGTGGTTGCAAAATATCCTTGAAGGAGCACAAGAAGCATATGGGCCACACAGTGGAAGTTGACGATTTTTTGGTATCTTTCCTTGGTCCATGAGAATTTCTATCCCATTCTTGAGGGTTATAAGCCTTGTCAGCAAATGAGTTACAGGGACTGCACAGGCACTAGGGAGGCTTTGGGTAAAAGATAAAACTGGCTCATGAGCATAGAAACTGCTTTATAAGCTAACTACTTGAGACTTGGGAGTGTGCACTTTGCATATGTATATTTCTGACAATGCTGACTATGGAGTTTTAGATAGAGCAGTGAGTCAATAAATGTTGAACGAATAAGTAAATTAATTAATGGATACATTATCTTTAATGAAACACAGTTTGATATGAGGCTGGAAGTGAGGTATTATTTCTAATCAGTAATACCAAGCAAAAAACCCTTTGCTAAACTTGCTGTGCTTGGCAAAAGTCACATATGGGCATCAGCCTGTATCACAAACTATGAATATATGGATATATGGGTGCATGGTTGTGCATAGGCTTAATCACATGTGTATTCTGCTTGAATATATGGGCCTAAAGTTATGAAAAAACAAAATGTATATCTTTAAACAAGCTAAATACTGTAAGAATATTTTATTAAAACATTTACTTTTTTTCTGATGAGAATGTAGATATTTTTAATTTCTTAACTTTGTTTTCTCTATTTTCTCAATGGTCCAAAAAGATATATATTGTTTCCATAGTCATAACAATATTTTATTGCCAGAAGATATTCATAGAGTTATAGACAGGTAAGAGACTGAAATCTCTCTACTATAAGGAGATTAAACATTATTCACTACATTGAATATATGAAGATAGAAACCCAGTTCAGTACTTTTTGTTTTGTTTTGTTTCGTTTTGTTTCAAGTACCCATTCTGGGTGAAACTCTGTAGGTGCTGTTTCTGACAGAACAGTTACCGACATAAATAGAAATTAGTCTCCATCCCATGATTTTAAAGATGGGTTGAACCAAAAGGAGCATAGGATCGACCTTTCGTTAATGAGAAAATTAGTAACCTGGAAGCCTCTATTATGGCAGGATTCTGATTAACTGAGGTTTCACTGTTTTTGTGGGCCATTTCATATTTATAATCTTGAGTTGGCCACCTCACTCTCTCCCAGAATTGCTCAACAGGGCAGACAACTAGAAAGGGAGTCCATGTCCCTTCAAGAGGAGAAAGGATTTGCAATGAACCCAATGGAACCTTTGGCAGGAACATTAAGAAAGATCTTGGTCTTTCTGACTGCCAGATTAAACAAAGTAAAGGATGTCGTTTATTTTACTTAAGTCAGCTCAGTTGATTCATAATACTAGTACTGAAAGCATCTTAGAGGAACAGGTCAGGGATCACTAATCCTTTCTTAGTGGCTTTATTACCTTATTAGATTTAAGCTAAAGGAAAAACAATCCGATAAGCAGCCAAAATGCTTACAGAGAATTAAAATGCTTTCTGAGATTATTTGGGACCAAACACAGTTTCAATCCTAGCTTAGAATAACAAGCAACTTCCCTTCCATTAAGTTGAATAAAAGAATGCTGTATGTGTATTAAAATGTGAAACATTTGGAATTTATAACCACCTTCACATCTACTGAAATAATCTCTTAATTGGTCTTCCAGCTTCCCAACCATCATTTGCCAGTATATGTCACTCCTGCTCACCAACCTCTCCTGACTGTGCATTATTAACAGCCATAATTCTCGGTGGGTGACATCTGGAAGCCTAGCCTTAGAATTTTATGGGATGCAAGATAAATAGCTCTAGGGACAGGTCCCAAGTCCTCCCTTCCTTTGTTTAGAACCACTGGCCTAGAATGAACCTGGTCTAGAATGGCCTGGTATGAACTACTAGAAATTCCTTATTGTGGCATTCAATGTCCTCCGAAATTTGTCCCTGAGCTGGTTTTCTGAGGTTATTTCATACCATCTCTCTCCATGCATATTAATGAGCCAGATTCTTCCTTGCTTCCTGATCTCATCATGCTTTCCCAGGCCTATTATTTTCTTCATTCTGTCCTTTCAACATGTATTGTTGAATTCTTTGCTAACCCTCAGAACTTTTTGGATTCATCTTCTGATGTTCTGGCTGCTAAACCCCACCAGAGGTTCCTGTTACCCAGTATCCATCCTTCTGGGACCAAAGAGAAAAGATTTTGAACCACTGGACTGCACAATTTAAGGATGCTTGGAGGTGCAACCATTCATGGGTAGGAGTATAAGGTCATACTCTAAAGCTTACACTTGAAACCAACCCATTTGTAAATTTCTTCTTCTTTGAAGTCCTTAAGAATAGTTGATTACTGGGGCATCTGTCTTCTGCTCAGGTCATGATCCCGGGATCCTAGGTTGGGCTCTCTGCTCAGTGGGAGCCTGCTTCTCCCTCTCCCTCTGCTGCTCGCCCTGCTTGTGCTCTCTCTCGCTCTCGCTCTCGCTCTCTCTCAAATAAATAAATAAATCCTACAGAGTCAGAATAGTAGAGCAAAAATCAAAAATAAAAAATAAAATAAAGAATTATGGGCTTTGAAGTACAATAGTTCTGGGATTGATTATCAGGACTGCCACCTACCATCTGTATGATTTTGAACAAGTAACTTTTACCTCAGTTTACCTTTTTCTAAAATAGACATAATATCTCAGGGTGTTTAGGAAGATAATTAAAACTTGCAGAATTCTGATTTTTATTTTACATGTGTCTCCACATTGTTATTTCTCAGAGGATAATGTAGGTTCCTGCTCTAAATCGATCTTTAGTAAATATATGCTAAGCCTTTGATATTTAAATAAACGATTAAGATTTTAAAATACTTCAGGGCACCTGGGTGGCCCAGTCATTAAGCGTCTGCCTTCAGCTCAGGTCATGACCCCAGGGTCCTGGGATCTAGCGGCATCGGGCTCCCTGCTCTGCGGGGAGCCTGCTTCTCCCTCTCCCCCTCCTCCTTCTTGTGTTCCCTCTCTTGCTGTGTCTCTCTCTGTCAAATAAATAAATAAGATCTTTAAAAAAAAAGATTTTAAAATACTTCATTCAATTCCCTTACAAGTGTTTGCTTTGCAATTGAAGTTTGGGGCTGTTGTGTCCTCCAAAAACTAACTCTACTATCTCAGAATGTGACTGCATTTGGGTCTTTTCAGAGGTAATGACTCAAAATCAGGTTATTAGAGTGGGCCTTAATCTCATAGGACCAGTATCCTTATAAGAAGAAGAGGTTAGGGGCGCCTGGGTGGCTCAGTTGGTTAAGCGACTGCCTTCGGCTCAGGTCATGATCCTGGAGTCCCGGGATCGAGTCCCACGTCGGGCTCCCTGCTCGGCAGGGAGTCTGCTTCTCCCTCTGACCCTCCTCCCTCTCATGCTCTCTGTCTCTCATTCTCTCCTTCTCAAATAAATAAATAAAATCTTTAAAAAAAAAAAAAAAAAAAAAAGAAGAAGAGGTTAGGACACAAACACATGCAGGGAAAACCATGAGAAGACACAGGGAAAGACGACCATCTACACACCAAGGAGACAGGCCCGGGAAGAAACAAATTCCCCGACACTTTCATCTCAGACTTTGAGCCTCCAGGACCGTGAGACAGTCAATGTCTGTGGTTGAAGTCACCCAATCTGGGGCACTTTGTTATGGCAGCCTTAGCAAACTAATACACCATCTCTTGACTTGAGTGTTATAATCAGTACACTTGAAATAAAGACTACATTATTGCAATGCCTGTGTTCATTTGTTTGGTATGAATGTAAGATGGCATTATAAAATTAGAGTTTTTACCTAGAAACAGGATAACAACACAATTTTTCTTGCTTAAAAAAAAATATCAGAGCCTTACACATAGTACGTGTCCCTAATGGATGATTCTGTCTCGTGAAGATACTCAGTAAGCTTGGTGAATAAGCTGTATTGAGTGGGTTGGGCTGTATTTCAGTGGATTTGTTAGCAGGGAAGCTTGAGCAGAGTGAATCATGAATGAACTTCACAATACTTGGAGACAGATTAATAGTTCCTGTTTTAATTCAAGTGTGCCAAATAAATGCCCAGCCACATTCCCCAGCAGTGTCTGCTTGATTCGAAATGAATGGAGGTTGCCTAATTGTGTCCCCGAGCAAATATAACCCAAGTCAATTACATTTGTACAGCACGTTATGGATTTGAATGTATTTTCTCTCACATTTTCTCGTTTGGTCTTTATTATGATTAAACATCATAATTATTATAAACTTAGTGGAGCTACCCAAAGACTTAGAAATATGGTCCTTTTCTCAAGTCCCAGTGCGTGAGAATGTGCAGGAGCTAGAATTTTGACTCAAGATCCGTATATTTCTTTCTGTGCTGTGGCTGCTAAACCATCCTGCTAGTTTCTACTGTCCAATACCCATTCCCTTGGGACCAGAAAGAGCAAATTTTCCACCCACAAGGCCTTGCAATTTCAGGTTGTTTTGGAAAGGCTGTAGCTGGTGAGAGAAAGTGTGAAAATCAAAGAAGCGATACAAAATTCTCTGGCAGAAATTACGACTTTGTTAAGATTCTGCATGGTATAATCTTGAAAAGCAGTTTTTAAAAATCCCATTTCATGGATGAAGAAACAAAAGTTCAAAAAAATACTCACCTAAGATCACACTCATACCCGGAATGTGAAGGTAAGTCTGTTGGACTGAAATATTTCTATTTTTCCCATTCTGATACCCAATTCCCATTTGTTCCTTGATTTCTAGAGAATTATCTGAATCTGCTTAATGATGAAAGGCAAAAATACTAAGGAAACGTGACTGCCGTCATGGAAAACTCCTGGTGCCAGAAAGTCCTGATAAGGGGACTAGAGATTAGCCTTCACACACCGTCATCTTCATCAAGCCTGCCCACTCAGCGTGGCTTGGGATGGTGGTGCAGAGCAAGAAGTCTGGTCTTTAATAAAGAACAAAGCTAAGATCTAACATTTATACAGTTTTTACTAGACACTGTCCTCAATTTTTGAAAATATCCACAGAACTGCTATGAGGTAGATCATCTTAACTTAAAACAGGAAACTGGGTACTAGCAATTAAGTAACTTGCCCATATAACAAGTACACAGCAAAACTAGGTTTGGAGCACTATTTTATATTTCACTTCAAAATAATTTAAAATTATGTTTCAAGCTAATGTGATACTTTACTTTGGTTGTCATTAGACCAGTTTTGAATAAATCTAAATACATTCATTACTGATTTATGCAAAAACATACTTACCAAGCACCTATTATGTGCTTGGGACAGAGGATACATGATAAACTTTGTTCTTGCTCAGGAAAAAAAAAAATGTTCTGTTGCTAGAACAAGCAGCAAGCAAATAAATGCATGCTTGTTTAATTTATAAACATAATCAGTGCTATATTGGAAAAATAGCCTATACTGTGAAATAACAACAGAACTAAACCTTCACTTAATGACAAAATTTCCCTTCTTAGTCAGTTAATATACTTAATCTTATAAAAATTCATATTCTTTCCCACATATGTACAATTCATCATTTTTTCTCTCCCATTTGCACTCATCATGTACTTAAGTTACATCATGAACTCTATTTAAATTACTGTATCAAGGATCTATATTTTTGTTAACTTGATAATAATGCCCTTATTCATCTTTATAATAGTGCTTTGGGCAGAACTTTGGTAAGAGCCATAAATTACATCAAAGACTGTTTTAAGCAGGTTTCTCAGATGTTCATTTGGTTAATAAGAGGAAGACTGAAATATTTTTTGCCTTCCCAGCTCATTTATATCAAAGGAACATCAGGAGAATATTAACCCCTGGCCTTCTAGGCTATTTCTGCTGTATTATAATTGCATATCAAGACTTTGCCAAGTATGGAGAATGGGGACAAAGTCAGTCCGTGTGTGTGTGTGTGTGTGTGTGTGTGTGCGTGTGCATGCATATGTGAGTGTGTATGTATGGCTAGAACTGTCTTGGTTATGGAATACTTTATTACATAATTTAACTGAACAACTAAGTTCCTCTTTTTAAGTGCAAAATAGCAGAGAGGGCCATGTGGTAAAAGATTAAGGGATTTGAAATCTTTCAAAACTGAATTCAAAGCCAGGTTTTGATGCTTATTAAATATGTGTCTGTAGGCAAATTGATTTATCTGATGCTCCACATCTATTCATCTATCTACCTGTCCATCCTTCTATCTACGTTGAAGATAATGAAAACTATTTCTTAGTCTCAACTTAGAATTCAGTGAGTAATTTGTCTGAAGTCTACACAATGCCTGGCACATAGTATGTACCCAGGCTGAGATGACTTTTACTGTAACTAAAGTCTACATATACATTTAAACTGCAGACATTGGTGAAATCAAGGATAATATAGAGAGGCACCTAATACTGGAAGGTTTTCTGATTTTCTTCTGGAATTGGATTTCTTATGTAGTGAAGATGGAAAGAATAGCAGATGCTCATATCTAAATTTTGTAAGCTTTAAACCATTGAAAAAATGCCTCATTGAGCACTAAAAATATTGAGGCTAATCAAGATGCTGGAGTTAGTCTATCACAGTTAAATTAGTATCAAAATTATTCAAGACTTTGTAAAGACATCCAACTGCGCTCTCCAAATGTGAACAGGGAATATCCAATTTACAGAGTATAGCAAGGACAGCAAAATTCCCAGAAACTCTTAAAATGCTTAATATTCACCTGAGGTGTCAAATATGACAGATTGATAGAGTCATTTTGAATAAAATGACAAGATATATTAAAACTATATAACTATGAGTAACTGATGAACTCACTTAAAATTATATAAAGAAATATTTGGAAGGGTTTCTATGGTATTCACAGATCTCTGGACATGTGGACTCCTGGACAATTAAATCTGTGAAAGCTCTGTGTTTATTCATTTTGTCAGGAAATACAAATGTGTAAGGCGTCTTCTCATGTTTAGGTTGTTTCACAAAAAGTGAAAAATTGTTCTCATTCACTTTGCATACATGCATTCATTCATTAATTTAATAAATACATATTGAGCATGGTCATAGGCATGAGTGTTATGAGGATGAATAAATATGACCTCCAACATTCTTGCTGCTGATTGTTTGATGGATATTTTAACACAAAGACTCATAATTACAGCACAAACTGTTATAGGAATAATGATGAGGAAATGACTAATGCATTATAGATGAATCACAGAGGGCTTCTCAGAGGAGGTAATAATGAGTTGAATCTTAAAGAAGAGAAGTCTGGCTGCTGAAGAATAAAGAAAAGAACAAGGATATCTATATTATTACAGACAGAATAAAAAAGCATATATTAAAGTGAGGAGGAATGGTATGAATGGCATTTACTGTATGGGATGGTGTGCTGTATCTGGTAGTGTAGATTTCAAGGCAGGTTTGGACCAAATCATGATGGTCCTTGTCTGCTAAACCAAAGGGGTAGTCTCTTGCCTTACCGTCCTTCTTACCTAGTCTCCCACACTGCCCATGGGAGTAAAATCACTTATAAGAACATTGTCAAGTTCTGAATCAGTGTCTATGAGAGAGATCATATCAGTATGAACTGGAATTCCTGTTCTAACTTGGTAGGGAGTAACAGAAAATACCATTTTCATTATGTGGCTACTCATTTTTCTTTACGGGACAAATGTTGGGTGTTTGTATTTTCAAAAATATCTGCTTTTCATCATACCACTTAACTACCACTTGATATCTGTATTAATTTTGCTGCTTAACAACCTCATATATTTATAAAGTCTGTGGGTCAGTTGTGGCTCTGACTTAGGATCAACTAGTCTTGGCTCTGAACTGTGGGTTGGGTTCAACTCTGTTGCTTATGTTTTCTAATAATAATTTCTTGATCAGAAATTATTCATGTCATGTTCTTATAGCAGGTCATAGGAGCTCATAAGGGCAAGGCAAACTATACCCACATGTTCAAGCCCATATCATGTTTACTAACATTACAGTAAGCCAAGAGAGTCATATAGGCAAGTCCAACATCATGACTCTGGAAAATACAGTCCCCCCATAGTAGAAGCCATGAAGAGTTACATGGAAGAGGGTATAGATGTAATTAATCTCCACAATGCCATAAAAAGATCAGCAATTGAAGCACCTGTGCTTTTTAAGTTAAATAAATTACATAATTTATCCTGAAGGTTGATTATTCTCATAAGTTCTTTGCCACAAGAAGACAAAGGAATTTTTTAAGTTTTGAAATATCATTTTGTAGTCATTTCCTATGCCATGACAAAGTAGATTATTAAAACATAAAAGTATTTAAGATAGTACACTCTGTAAATTGATTTAACTATTGGTAATTTAACCATGATGCATATTTTTTTTAAAAGATTTTATTTATTTGTCAAAAGAGAGAGAGAAAGCACAAGCAGGGGAATGGGCAGAGGGAGAAGCAGGCTCCTCGTTGAGCAAGGAGCCTGATGTAAAACTCAACCCCAGGACCCTGGGATCATGACCTGAGCTGAAAGCAGACACTTAACCCAGGCATCCCAACCATGATGCATCTTAATGTGCTGAGAGCAAATGCAAAAGATGTAGTGATCCCAACTACTAGACTCTCTGTGAGGTGAAATCTCCATTTGCTATAGTCTGAATACCTATGTTTCCTTAAAATTCATGCATTGAAATCCTAAACTCCAAAGATGGTGGCATCAGGAAGTGGGGCCTCTGGGAAGTAGGTGTTTAGGCCAGGAGGGTAGAGCCCTCATGAATGGGATTTGTACTGATATAAAAGAGGCTCCAGAGAGACCTTCTGCTCTTGGACAATGTGAGGACAGAGAGACAAGTTGCCAGCTTGGAACTAAGAGGGCCTTCACCAGAATGTGGTCATGCTGGCAACTTGATCTTGGACTTCAAACCTCCCAACCGTTGCTTATAATTTGCCCAGTCTGTCATAAATTCTTATAGCAGCTGGAAAAGACTAAGACACCATCTTTACCTCAAGACTCACCAACATACCACATGCACTATTTTGATTTCTGATATATGAACCTGATATGAGAGCTAAAGTCAATTCAAAATAGATATTTATAAAAATCAAAGATTATGGTAATTTTCTTATGAATCATTTTTTAATACCATTTTGTGAACCTCCTTATAGAGCAATAGTTTAAAGGGCACACTCTGTAGGCCAGTTATTTAATATTTTGGGGTTTTGTTTTCTTCTATAAGATGGAGACAATAATACCTAGCTCTTGGGACTACTGTATGGATTAATTGAGATAATTTCTGTAACAGACATATCACAGTGCCCTAAAGATAGAAACAGGTTAACTACTATAATTTTGTCTATTATAGTTATTATTTCTCTGAATCTCAATTTCCTCACCGTACAGTATAAGTACAATAATACTTATTTGTGAGCATTCCAAGAGCTGTGTATAAGCCAATGACTTGGGACTTTCTGATTTTTTTTTTTAACCAAGGAATTTGAAAGAGAAACAAGTATCATTTCACAGAAACACAAGAGAAGCAACTATTGTAAACCCAGAAGATAGAATTATAATAAGAAATAAAACTCAGGACATTCAGGCAGGAAATTGTAGAACTGAAGGAAGTATTAGAAGAGGCAACAAAGTGAGAAGGAGTTTTATAAAGAGAAGGAAGCTGTATATGCAGTTGAAGATGGAAATCAACTTCATTCCTTCAGAAAGACTGGTAGGATTTTGGCAGCATTTTTTTTTGAATAGTTGGGATAAAAGATAAAAATTATGGCTTTTAAAGAAAACTATAAATATATTACCAAAATTCCCACTGTCCAAAATTATCTCCCAAAGGAAACTAGAAATAAGACTGCAACTCTTTTCTCATGAATCTACAGCCTTTGAAAACCTTTCTAATGTTACCATTGAAACTTGTTTTGGATTCATTTAAAAAATATATCAAATCTGCTATCATTTCTTCCACAAATAAACTCTCTCAAATAGAATATGTACCTTCTAATGACTGTCCTAAAATTACTAGCAAATTGAATTTCCCAGGTCCAGGGTTTGCTTGAGCACTGTCACTTTTGAATTGTGAACAAGATACCAACCTTTCCAAGTTAAAATTCCATTTACCAATAGCAAAATACAATTTTCTGTTATCTAAGAAAAACATTTTATCTGTGCATTTATTTTTATCCTTGCTTTTTTTATAAAGGGCTTCCAGTATATTGGGACATCAAAAAACTCATAAAAGTCATTTAATAAATAAATCAAAATCATAGCATCTAGTGTTGCTTTGAAAATGACAGAGAACAAACAACTAGGGGGAAATACTTAGCGTGAGAGAAAACCCAAACCTCTCAAAAAATAATTCAGACCATACTTATAAACTTATGAAAACATTGATATTAGTGTGTGTATGTGACAATAGGCATAGGATAATTTTTTACTAGTGAAATATTTTAGGCTTTCAAAAGTATCAGATCATGATATGTCTATAATATATCTGTGTGTATAGAAAGACCTTATGTGTATAAAGATATTGGCTAATAATTATAAAGACACATCTTTATTTATTATCACAAATTATTAAATAAAAATAAGTTGAAAGGACATGTAGAACAGATCAGGGTAAAAAAAAAATTGTTTGATATAAGCATTTCCTGGAAAAATGCTTTCTCCTATTTTAGGAATTGTTTCAAGTATTACCTTCTCTGCAGAATATTCTCTGAGGTATACATTTAGATTTAATCCTGTATTCATCATTTGGGTTGTTAACAAATATTTCAGTTCTCCAGATCTAAACACATTGTGCTTCCCTACTTCCTCTGAACGGAAGGGTAGTCATATGACTTACTTGTACCAAAGAAACATAAGAAGAAGTAAAATGTGTCACTTCCAGCTGGAAGCTTTAAGATTCAGTGTGTGGTTTGTCATGTATGCCCTCGTATGGTGATTATTAAAGTATGTGTAAGATCAAACCTTTGTTAGTTTGACCTCTAGGTGTCGAAAATAACTGGAGCAATGTGCCCCTCTGCATTCAACATACAGAATGAGAGAGAAATAAAATGCAGTTAAGTCCCATGGATTATGGGGATTGTTACTATCACATCACTTAACCTATCCTGACTAATATAATTGCTCTTAATGTTGTGATCTAATTTGATCTAATTTGTATATATATATATTTTCCCAGCTGACAGCTCATCACACTGCATCATCTAGTTATATGTCTGTTTGTTCATTTAACTGCAAATATTTTTGGAATCTGGCTCTTGTATTTTCTTTTAGACATTACAGGCACATAGTAAGAACTAAACCTATTTTCTGAATAAATACTAAGAAAAAATAGTGACTTAATAAATGCTTACTTCATTAACTTTTATGTTCTGAAAAATTATAGAATTTGCATATTTTCTGAACATTTAACAGTAGCAGAATAAACAAATGTATCATTTTTACCTGAAATAGTAAGCAATTGGGGAAAAAAATAAATTGATTAATTACTACTGAATGTTGATACTTACAGCCTGAAAGTGAAACCACCCCCAGTCCCATCTAACATTCAATAGAATACAGTTTTAGATTTTATATTGTCAGAATCGGGGCACGCAAAATATGTGGAACTAGAAATAGGAGCAATGGCATCAATAGCAACAAATTTAGCTTAGGGTAATCAGATGAAGGTCAAGTTTCTCTAGCATAAAAATGAACTCAGTCTATTTCCAGTGAAGTGTTTCCTCTATATCTTTGAAAAAGAACAATTTAATAAGTCTTAAAGGCAGGTCATATGTATTCCCACATAATGCATAATTTCCTTTCTATTAGTTAAGTTTTTTCCTTACACTTAAAAAAAACTGTTCTCCACACATTTCAACCCCAAACATCCCCACTTGCTTTCCTAATGAAAAGTTCTACAGGTTTATAAGACACTTCTCAACTGGACTCTTCAATTTATACAGAACACACTGGAAAGTATCCAGAAAAGACATCTGACAAAAAAAAGACTAAAATTTGTGTTGCATGATTTCATAAAATTGAATTGAAATTTTAGAGTGTAATTATCCATGCCTCAGTCTTTGTTTATCCTGAGTCCATTGTGGAATTGGATACTGGGAAGAAAAAGTCCTTTAAAAATGTAAAGCTGATTTTATGAATGTGTGGTGCTGGTAATAGTGGTTTTAACTTCTACCACCCTTCACTTTTTCCATTTCCTGTTATTGAGACTTTGGGCTATATTCATATAACCACACCTAGTGTTTGCCCAGTGTAGTGAAAAATCAAATCATGTCAGTGCAGAACAGTGACAAACAATGGAAGTTATTATCTGGGGTCATGTGAAAAAGCCATGAGTTACAGACCTGAATTTTTCATATCAGCTTCCACTTATAAAAATACAGCCTTTGTGTTTTATATTTTCATGTTACTTCATGATACCTGCCAAACAGGGGTACTCTGTAAATAATTGTCAAGTGTTACATGTGCTGTATTCAATACCTTCTTTGTCAGCAAGAAACAGCACTCTGGAGATAGAGAATTAATTAGTTTAATAAAGGAGCTATATTCAAGGCTGTGGATGGGTTTAGAGAATAGAATATGGATTGGTACAATACTCGGGGGGGGCTGATAAGAGCAGGGAGATTTTCCTACCTTTGGGTCTGAAGAAATAAGTAGAGAGGGTGGTTAGGGAACCCAGCTAGAGAAAGGTATGGAGAGGATCAGGGGTTGATGAGAATTATGGTAGAGGTACACCTCCAACTGTGGTGACCCAGGAGGAAGGAAGCCAGGGTAATAGATGCTCTGACCTCCTTCTGATGCCTGCCTATATTTCACATTGACCACACCCAAATGAAAGCCAGACAGCAAGAAGGGAATTCCTGGATGCAGTCCCTAAGTGTAGACCCTTAGAGTATAGATTGGATTCAGAGGGCAAGCGGAATGTATCAAACACCTCCTCCTCCTTCCCTTCTGTAAACTGTAGTACTTTGAACAATGTAGCCAACCAGCAACTCAGTACTTCTCCAACATAAAATGTGCCGTATCCAGTTAAGTCACCATCAATTGTTTATTGACAACTTGTTTTGACAGAGCTAAAAATTTAAAAAAGGATAATATAATGCTAGAGTTTCTTCCTTTAAGAATTTCATCATAGCATGGGGAACAAAGATATGTTAAAAATCCAAGATTGTGCATATTGGTAATTCTAAATAGTGGTATCGATACGGATGAACAGAGGAAAGGTAAATGAATCTTCCTGTAAATAACTCCTTTAAAACACTGGATTAGATTTGCCCATTAAAATATAAAACAAGACCATGAAAAGATGCTTAACATCACTCATCATCAGGGAAATGCAAATTAAAACCACAGTGAGCTATCACCTCACACCAGTCAGATTGGCTGGTATCAAAAGATAAGAGATAAAACAAGTATTAGCAAGGATGTGTAAAATGGGGAACCTTCATGCACTGTTGGTAGGAATGCAAACTGGTGCAGCCACTATGGAAAACAGTATGGAAATTCCTCAAAAAACTAAAAATAGAAGTACCATATGATCCACTAATTCCATTTCTGGGTATTTCCCTGAGGAAAATGAAAGCACTAATTTGAAAAACTATATGCAACCCTATGTTCACTGTACACCTGAAACCAATATAATAAGATATTAATATAATATAATATTATAATATTATGTTAACTATACTTCAGTTAAAACTTTTAAAAAGTTAAAAAATAAAAAAGAGGGGCGCCCGGGTGGTTCAGCCAGTTAAGCGTCTGCCTTCGGCTCAGGTCATGATCCCAAGGCCCCGGGATCGAGCCCCATGTTGGGCTCCCTGCTCAGCGGGGAGTCTGCTTCTCCTTCTCCCTCTGCCTCTCCCCCTGCTTGTGCTTTCCTTCTCTCTCTGTCAAATAAATAAATAATAAAATCTTTAAAAAAAAGAAAAAAAAGAAATTTAACTAATTTGGATTGTTTAAAAAACAAAATAAAATAATAAAACAAGAAATACTACCAAGATGGCGAAGGTCCAATTCCAGTCATATACAAGTCAACTATTTGATGAGAAATAGGAATTCAAAAAGGCTACAATAAAACAAAACAGGCCTTATTAACTATATATCAAATGCCTTAATAACATGCCATATGTTACCCTGAGAATGTGGCTTTCAGCAGATTTTCCTGTTTACTCAGTAGGTGCCCTAAATCCCCCTTCTCCCTTTCGGTCTCACACTGGCATTGGTCCAGGCAGCATTCTTTCCTTTCTGTAGTTATACAGTAATGTTCCTCACATTGGTGATTAGAAAGCCAATACCCAGAGTAACAATTTAAAACTCAAGGATCTGGTCCTGTTAAATACCTCTGCACACCTGACCCCTTAAATACAAACTTACTTAGATGACCAGTAAAATGAAGAATGCTTTTATTCCTCTTTTCTTAATGGGATAGGCTGTTATTTGTCAGATTTTCCATTCATTTGTTGGTTGCATATGTGTCTATATCTGTGTTAGGGGCTGAAATAACTCGGAGTGCTCTAACAAATAGGACCACTCCAGGTTAGAGCTCTTACACATCAATGAGACCTAACAACCTTTCCCCCTAGAATGCTCTCTGAGAATGAGACTGATTTTCCTTTGTTAGGCTACTTTGGGAGCCAATAGGATGTGTGGGGAGGTGAGAGTGTTTGGGAGCTAGACGTATCTGTACTTGAACCCTTGCCATCCTCTTACTGGCTGTCTACATTGGTAGCAACTCTAAATTTTGAAGATCCAATTTTACTGCTTTCAATTTTTCTGAAGGGTACCACAGACCCTTTGAAGGGAAAATATATGCACATAAACATTTATATAAGAATAAATGGGGGCGCCTTGATTTTGGCTCAGGTTATGATCTCAGGGTCGTGAGATCGAGCCCTGAGTCGGGCTCTGCACTGAGTGTGGAGCCTGCTTGGGATTCTCTCTCTCCCTCTCCCTCTGTCCTTTCACCCCCTCTTTCTCTCTCTCTCTCAAAAAAAATTAATAATAAAAAATAGAATAAATAGCAAACTTTCCAAACCTTAGTTTGGAACTTCATCTAAAGTAGGGTATAATACCTATTTTTGATTTATCAAGAGGTTGAATAAACTTGTAGATATGGGTAGGAGAGATCCACAGGTATGAGGAGTATAAACCAAGACCCTGTCATTGCTAACTAGGTGGCATAACTGCACAGTTTACTCTTTGGTAAAAAAAAAAATAATAATAATAATAATAATAATAATAGTGACTATCAAATCAATGTGTTGTCCACTTGCAATGAGTTGATGCAGTTGAAATATTTGTTACAGTATCCGGTAATAGTAAGATTCAATAGGATTCCCTCCTTACATAAAAGTCTTGGTAAAACTTTTTGAATGCGGGCTTCCTAAAACCCTGTGAGCACCCTTTAATAGTTTTATAGGAGCTTGCTAAATCAGGGCACTTGAAGAGAGGGGAAGTTGTTGCTCACTCTTCTTCCTGTCCCTCCCTTTGTGATTCCCCACACCCTGCCCCCCTTCACTGTCTTTTTTTCTCTTAAGGATTTGTTTTGTCTAGCAAGGAGCTATAAAGGATGTGTAGCAAAGGAAGACTTAAAAGTGCCTTTTGGTGACGGCGCATATATGCCAGGGGGAGGCAAGCTGCCACCAAGATCTCAGCCAGCTGCCATGGGAAACTCATACCTGCATAATCAGCCTAGATGAAAGTGGAGAGCTTCCTTCCATGATGCAAGGGGGGGGTGGTGCTGGGGCTGTGGGGAAGCCCGCATTCAATCACAGCTGGAGAAGAGGAACACACACACAGGGAGGCCAAAGCGTTATTAACCCTAATTGTGATTGAAAACCATGGAAGAGTTCAGTGGTACTGAGGGGCTCCTGAAATGACCAAACCTGGAGCCTACAAAGGAGGGCCCAGAAAAAGCCAGTGTGATACAGTGTTTCTTTATCAAGGCTGTAGTTTAAAAACAAACAAACTGGTAATAAGGCTAATAGCTATAATTTCCCCATGCAAGATAAAGATTGTGTAACTAACTTGCAGATCACAGAAAGCTTGCTCTGCAGATTTTCTTGCTGAGTAACTTGTGGGTCAGGATGTGCGTGTTTTGCACACCATGCTCACCCTTCAGGACAATTTCCCTGCGCTTGTTTTTAAATCTTTATGTATTACATAAACTTGTGCCTGTTTAAGATTCTATTTCTCTAGAAAATACATAGAAGAAGTGTAAGAAAAGCCCATGAGACTGTTTAAAAGGGAAAAGGGTAAGGAATGATGAAAAGTGTGAGTTAAAATGAAAACATGGCAAAGCAACATAAACAAGGAGATCCATGTATTTGTATATATGTGTATCTGTGTATATATATGTATACTGGGCAAAGGTAAAGACCAAGAGTTTTCATTTCTTTTAATGAGTAGCAATATGAATGTATGAAGGCTAAAACATGAATATAATTTTGTTTCCTTCCCAGGAATAATGAATTTATCTTCCTTTTTTTTCCTTCTGAGAAAGAACTTTGATGATAGTTTGTTCAAGGGATTTGGAGCAGACCTAGGAAAAAAATATGAGCACAATAAGCAGTTATACCCAACAAGTTTTATTGGGTAGCACTTGGACAGGGTTGCACGAGAGGGAAAGTCCCTTAGGAGACCACCATCTGGAAGGAGAGGAGGTCAAGGGAGCTCCTGGGGGATGAGGGAGATCCAGAAGGGGCTCACCCATCTAGGGGTCTAGCCCAGCAGCAAGCTGGGAATCTCTGGGTCAATAAACTCAGAAGGAGCAGCTTGGGACTTTTATAACCACGAGGCTCTCTCTTACCAATGGCCAACAGATGTGAGGTGAGGGTTCAGAAGGTATGCAAAGGAGGCAGGCTCTAAATGCCTAAAAATCTACTTGCTGGGTTACTTTTAAAATAAATGAATGCATATAAATTTGAGTTTGGTGCCAGCAGGCTTTTGAGCTAATGAGTCTCGGCCTGCAGTGAAGAAATAAACACCTAGGGCTCAATGCATGAAGGCCATCTTTGGCTCATTTATATGACATAGTCCCATTTACCATAGTTACTGAGAATGTGGCCTGGAATATGCGCTAAATGGTCCTGCCAGCCATATCCTCTGCCTTGGACCTGGAAACCATGCCTATCTAGGCATTGAGGAGCAGGGGTGATGGAGGAGCTGAACTACAAAGTCAAGGTTCTATGTGTCCCTCTAGCCCATTCTTTCTGACTGTGGCCACCAAAAGCTGAGATAAAGCCACAGTAAGGATGAGAGAGTGTTTGGATAAAATGAATACATATATTTGAACACCCTAGGAATACAGAGCCTTCCCTGTCCCTTTCTTAAATAGAGTAAGTCAGCCCGAAAGGGAAACTGAGTGTTCCATCTCAGTTCAATAGATGTTGCATATGATATAGGGATGTCATTTGTATTCAAGGCACCCTACTGGGAAGCAAAGGCAGGAAAGGAGCCCTGGCTCTTAGGTTTCTTGTAAGCTAATAAGAGGAATAAGACCCACACACAATGACTGTAGTAAAATGGGTAGAATCGGGTGTGTGAAATAGGAGTGATATACAGAGTGTCAATGGGTTCAAAGAGGATTCAACCACATCTCAGGAAGTACAAGCTTCTCAGAGGAAGCAGAAATTGCTTCCCAGAATTAGAGTCTAATTTTGTTCTAAGTCAACTTCATAAAGTGTCCAAAGGATGCTATTTTCTCTACAGAGAATATGTGCTACTGTGTCTTTTCCTCAATACCTTAAAATGGTATCTCAGCTTAATTACATGCTTTGTATATATTACATTAAAAGAGTATGCTGAATACTGTTTTTAAAATTCTATTTAGCTCAAGATTTTAATACAGTAATGAACAAGTCAGACTTCCCTCTGTGCTATGGTTACTGTAGGTTTAAATGAGAACCATTTATTCAAGCATTATGCATGCATTTGCCATGCAAAATATATATATATATATATTCCTGGAGGATCCACAATATGCTGGTTCAGACTGATGCATGATGGAGACACAAAGGTATGTATATTGGACAAACACCGCCTCAAGGACTTCAGAGTTATGTTATGAAATAAGCATAGAATCACTTAACTATTCATTCATTTATTCATTCAGTAAATATATTCTTAGAATATACTTTGTGCTAGGTACTGTTCTAGTTTCTGGGACACCAAGTAATGGTACATGCTACAAAGAAAATTAAAGCAAGGGAAAGAGATTGTCAGAGTTTTTTAACAAAGGTCATGGGAGCAGACCGGGTTGGAGAAGACCTAGGGCTTAAAGTGACAAATAACTATTTAATGATAATAAAGGGACACCCAAATTAATCGAACAGCATATTCTAGGTTTTATAGGAATTACTGACTAAGCTAGAGTTAGAACCTGTGTCTTCCAAATCTTAGTCAATGTTTACTTAATATTCATAAGACAGTGGGGGAAACAGAGGATACAGAGGAAAGTGGGAGGTATGGCTGGTCTAAGTTAGGTTCTGGTAGACTCTAGCTTGGACAGTGCATAAGGTCGTTATGTGCAGGCAGTGTCATAGGGATGGAAACATGGATTTAGAAAAGATTGTGGAGCTATGGAGTGCTGGGCTAAGCAGTTTGTCTGAAATTTCCTAGGCAACGGGGAACATTGGCTTGAGTATGTATTCAACTCTCACTGCAAAATGAAACAATTGAAAATCTCCATATTCTTCTCATTCATTATTTAACTCATTCAACCTTTATGGAACACCTGCCATGTGACAGGCCCTTTGATAAGAGCTGCCCACAAGGAGCCCACAGCCCAGTGGGGCAACATACACAAATAGGTATTATGCCAATTGAACTTGACAAGTGCTGTGATAGCACTTTCTCCTTCTCTCTCCCTTCCCCCTCTGCCCTTTGTCCTGTGATGGAAGTATGCACACAATGCTTATCAGAGCTCAGAGGAGAGCACCTAACCCGTTTGGTGGGTGGCAACACGAAACCTATCCAAATGAAGATAATGCGAACTAATTCTTAATTGATAGGAGTTTTCCCAGGGAAGAATATACTGGTAAATAGAAAACGAGCTGATATTAGACATTCATCACCACAGCAATAAGTTTGGCATATGATAGAGGGTCAATGAAATTTTTTCTGCAATTTTTGTGATCCTGAAGGCGAGTAATGGTAGCCCTAAAATATTTTAATAAGTTTCTCGCTGCCTGAAGTAATATCTCCCACTCCCAAATAAAATCTGACTAACTCATGTCTATTCCTCAAAACCAAATTCAAACATCCTCTCTCCTTTAAAGTTTATCTCAAAAGAATTACTTACTCTTCCTGGACCCACATAGCCCACTGGACTTCCTTCAACCATAGGGCAGCTCTCACACTGTTATTCTGTCAATTCTAAACTTTGGACAGCCTGAAGCACAAGACCACTTTGATTAACACTGGGTTTCCACTAAAGAGCACCTCAATAGGGTAGGTGGATTAAATGAATAAAAAGGATTCTGAATGCCTCCAGAAAAACTGTTAAATCATTCAGTGTGTTTTTATGTCAATTATGCTTGGTTGTACACTGATTCATTGACAACCCATAATACCTGGACCATATTTTACTATAGGTCTCAATTACTAATAGGGTAATATTCAATTGTGGACCCTGAGCCTGGCACAGAAAAATGCACAATAAATATTTTTATTAATGAATATTGATTCAGTAAACCAGATGCCTTATTTTGCCAATTATTTTAAGATAAAATGAATTCACAAACTACCTAACGACTCTATGAAATTTATCATGTTCAGAAATGAATATTTATAAAATCCTGTCACTTGAGTTAAAAATACCTACTTCATATATTTATTTTTTCCCAGTGATGTTGCCTTTATTTCTTCCTGTTTTCCTTTTGTAGTTTCATTGATTTGAGTCAGCACACTCTGATGCTTTTCACATTGTCCGTTTTCCTGTCGGGTTTCTTTGCTCGTGATCCTAATCTAATCATAAATCCAGTAAGCGAAGGTGCCAACTGATACTGCTCTCAGGGTAATTTAGACATGAGATAAATGTAATTGATGATAGGTTCAAGAAATTATGAGTACAAAGAACTGTTGCAAGTCTGTAATTGCAATTATAACAATGGAAACGGAACTCCAGATGTAACAGTTATTTACAAGTATAGTTACTTTGTTAGACTCACGCCGATGAGCCACTTTAAAGAAATTTCACTAGAGATTCTTTAAACTAGTTCTGGAAAAAGGATACATAGCTAAAGAGAATCTGAAACTACCATGTGCTAGGCTTTAAAACTTAAAGTTGTTATCTCCATTCTAAGCATAAAAACACGAGGGCTCATAGAAGTTAAGAAAGTTGCCCAAGACTATTGGTGGGCAAAGCAAAATATGCACCTATATTTACTTAACCCTCATATCATCTTATCCATACTGTACTCTTTTTACTGTTCCATGTTGGGAGTCCACACCACTGAAAACATTTCAATTTTTATCCAAACCAAAATTTAAAAATCCAAAATAAATTAACAAAACTGCTTAAATGGATTAAGCACCATGCTTTGTTTTGTTTCAAGCCTGATGAACACACTTAAGAGGACTCAGCTAAAGTCTAAAGACGTAAGATCTTACCTCTGATTTGCATTAATACTTTTATGATTTGAAGAAACTACCTTATCCCTCTGAACTTTGATTTAAAAAAATAATGTTGATAATATCTCCCAAGACTGTTTCCCAGGATCATGGTCAACAAATGAAAATAATAGTTTACAAACTATAAATCAAAATCTCATATTTCTTTGTAAAACCTCCACTATGCACAGTGAACTACACATAGTTCCTGGGAAATACAAAGATTTTGTTTCCCACTCGTAGAGCCTGGATATAAATAGGTAGAATATAATAAAAAAGGATTATTATCAGATGTGTGTCCACATTTCAAGCTTTGCACTTACTGGCTATATAACCTCAGTATATCTGAAATGTTATAATCCCCTTTTTTTTTCTATTTAGCTCTGTAGACATATTCCCCTTGTGCTGAAATGTTAGAGAAGCTGCTCAAGAAAATTTACTTTGACTCGGCAGCTTGATTTTACTTTGACTTACAGTTTACTTTGACTCTGTATTTGATAGACCATTCAGAGTCTGTCACTGATGGAACATTTTTCTCCCTCTCTTTAAGTATATCTTTTATTTATATAAGTAATATATGAACACATGCAACTTGTACTAAAAAAATAAAACATTACAGAGAAGGTCGATTTTTTTTTTTAACATAGTAACTTTGTTTTTTTTATTATTATGTTCAGTTAGCCAACATATAGTACCATTTTGGGTAAGGTTGCCAGATTTTCCACTGTACTGAGAATATTCTAATTTTCTCTACTTTCTTGCTCAAATCACTGCTAGTTCAAAAACCAAAATTTTATCTTGCTATTTAAGATGAAGTAATGAGTCTCTCTTCTGAATTTAAATATGCTTTACACTGTCATAGAAATAAAAAGATTCTTAAATACAGCTAAGGTGGGCTTTACTTTTCTTCTTCGTGGGTCTTATTTCAAAATGCGATAAAATATTCAAAGTTATATTATCATAGCACTATTAACTAAAATGATGTGCAAGTATGAATTTTTTCTATCCATGTTATATTGAGTATATATTGAGTTTCAATCAAATCAAATCTAGGTTATTTTTGTTTGAACTGCCATTGAGCAACTTTCCCATACCCTACATTTTAAGAATTACTTAACCTGTTTTCGTATTTATTAATCTCCATCTCTTGAGTTAGCAAGTACCTACTGTTTCAACTTGATGAGATATTTTCATATCTTGATTTTATTATCCAGTTACTTTAGCATTTTATCCTAGTTGTATTATCCACAAGCTTGTTCATCCTATCAGTATATACCAGTAACTTGTTGATAAATTTTTAAATGGAACAAAAGTAAATAAAAATCCTGGTGATGGGTATTAAAAAGGGCACATATTGAATGGAGCACTGGGTGTTACATGCAAACAATGAATCATGGAACACTACATCAAAAACTAATGATGTAATATATGGTGATTAATATAACATAATAAAAATTTTTTAAAAAGAAAAAAACTAACAATGTAATGTATGATGATTAACATAACATAATAAAATAAAATTTAAAAAAATCCTCTGAACTCTATGAACTTTTCCAGGAATTAACAAGAAACAGAAAACTAAACAGTAATCACTGGAGTCTTTCCTGTTGATGTTGGAAAAACAATTTAAAATGTAAATTGTAGATTTACTAGCTAAGAAGAAGGTATAGAACGCAGGATCTATGAAAAGCTAGTCAGTTGGATATTTTAACAGTCAGTGCTCAATACTTGACATGCAGTCAGTTTGAATCATATACGTGGTGAAATAGTTCAAATAGCCAACTGATGACGCAGTCCTGGCTGGAGTTATCAGGCCCCATTTTTTCTATTTCGTGTCTTATAAAGAGACAAGAAACTCAACACTTGGCCTTGTGAGAGCCACATAGATCTTGGAACCTCAGTTCACCTTTCTTTGAATTAAGTTGAAGACATTTTAAAGTGATAGCTTCTTATTCTAAAAGCTTACGCCGCAATTATAATCTACTTATATTTACTAATCACCTACTTAGTGTTACATTATATAATCTTATTTGAAGCTAGACCTGGAGAATTGATGTGTGTGTCCTTTTTCCCACGGTATATTCCATGGTATTTGGAACTTACAAAGTCTGAAGATATTAAGAAAGAATCTCTGGTTTTCAACACATTTTGTTCACAAAGCTATTGTAGACTATTCAGTAGTTAGAAGAGGCCCTGGTACATCAAGCCACTGTGGACCAAACTAGATCCAGTGCACACAGGACCTGTGGCTTGGTCTCAAAGCAACCACAAAGTCACCCCCAAGTAATGTTCTGTCACTTTGGAGTGTTTATACCAATGAGGTGTGCACAACTCCCACATGAGAATTCCAGCACTCCCGAGTCTTCCCAGTCTCAGGGAATGTAAATCTTTCCCACTAGTGTTAAGAAATTCAGATATTCTCTTTTTCCCCAGCTTCTTCAGCCTCCAGCCTTATCCATCCCCCCATTAATTCTGACCTAATGCCTCTGAGTGTCCTATCTTCTAAAATCTGAGGTTCCTATCGCACTCCTAAAACCATCCACATTAAACAAAAGAAAACAAAACAAAAAATAAGCAAAGAATTCAGACCATGGTAGATCATGAAAGCCTGGATAATCACTATTTTTCTAAAAAAAGGAAAAAAGTGAAAGATGCATTTTAATACTTTTATTATTTAATCTACAGCAGCAGAAAGAAGACACAGAAATCTGTGTCTAAATACTCTATACTCTTTCATAAAATAATGGAATTTAGACTCCTGGAAAGACACTCGTGATCACCATATCTTGGGTGCAATTGTTCTTGTTCTAACTTTTCATTTCTAGGTTAGACACCCTTATTTTTATTAGCTCTTCATGTGAGTTGTCTCAAAATATTAAATAAATAATTACAGAAATAATAATAATTATTTAACACAGCTTTTGCCTTAGATATATTGCTGAGTAGCTTACAAAATAACATTCTAATTAATGTAGGTCTAACATTTTAATATGAAACCTAAATACGCTCTTTAAAACACATATCCATGATTATAAACAGAAAAATCATAGTACATATGTTGTTTCTCCCCTGTTTTTATTTTTTTTCATGAAACAGTATCTCACAAACCTCTTTCCGTGTCATTGTACACACATGGATTTTATTTATTTTGGACTGCGTAGTATTTCATAATGTCATTGTCCCTTCATCTGCTTATGGAATATTTAAGTTGGTCCAATTTTTTTTATCATCACAAAGAGTGCAGCAATATATATCTTTTCATATAAATGGCTATGAACCTGTTGGTGTCTCAGCAGGATTGATTCCTAATCATGCAACAAATACGTGAAAGAGTAGATGCATCTTAAAATGTCTCAGGCGCTTCCTAAATACTGTCCCCAGATGTTGCCCCAATTGTACATTGAGCAACAGCGTGAAAGAATGATCCTTCCCTTCTGCTCTACTGATGCTGGATATTCTAAATCTTTTACAGTTTTTTTTTTCAATTTAGCTCGTGAAAGATAGTAAATACGTTTTTATGTAATCACCAGTGAAGTCAAGTGTTTTTAACATGGTTATAATGTATATTCCTTTTCCTCTAAATTGCTTTTCCACATCCTTTGCTCAAAATTTATTGATGTGTCTTTACACTGTTTTATGTACTTAGTATATTAAGTGAAATGAATAACATTTACTCAATTTATTGATGAATAAATTGAGAGCTAAATAAATTAGGTAACATGTCCAAGTGTCATATATACAATTTTAATCTAATCTCTTTGCTTGACTTTGTAGCTACACTATTAACAACTACACTAAATTATTTCCATAGCATCTTTCCAGTATTTACACTCTTCACCTAAAAATCTATTTCCTTAAATCTTGTTTAAACAGATATCATATCAAAATAGCAGACACTTACAAGTATATAAATAGACACTGTTTTTCTTGTGAATAGTTATATAGGAAAATGAAGCAACAGAGAAGTCCTTTCTTCATTTCAATTAACTATTACGCTTATGATCATAACTTGGTGAATAATTTTTAAAATAAGTGTACTTAGCCATAAATGTTCTCTTTCTCTCCTTTGACCTATGATGTAGTTGCCATGGAAATGAGATTCTGTTTCTTTAGCGTATTACATATGTGGAAAAAATCGGTTTTTTTCTTTTTTCTTAGATGTTCATCAGTTGTATATTTAAAAAAACAGCACTTTTATTTGTGGAAATCTGAAAATACATTAAACTGAAAAAGGAATGTGATAATTACTGATTTCCTGCATTCAACTAAATACAAAATATGTTGACCAGGGAGTAAAAGAGATAGTTATGTTTTTTATACTTTCAAAGAAGCAAATTGACTGATAAGAATTGATGATTATCTTCTAGTTTAGTGTGTATTTCCTTTCATCTTTTAGGTTCTGTGAAGCAATACCTAATTTAAAGTTTAATATCTTTCTTCTGCCCCCATATGCAGCAGATGGCTGAGGCAACTACCTCCTACTATCTAATTCCTTAGTGACATTCATTATTCATCAGAAAGGCAGTTAGGAAACATTATCTTCCCAATTCTTGGCTTGCTTAATCAAATAGATTAAAGAAAATATCCTGTAGTTAGCAAAGGAATTATATTTAAACCCATAAAATCATTAAAAAGTAAAACCTAGTGGCCACCCACTGGGGACACTTGACTATGACTCCTCCACATAGATAATTTGGTGGGAAAATGCAACTAATAAAAAAACAAAATGATAAGTGCCTTTGCAACAGGGCTCAGTTTTCAGAGGTATTTAGTTTTGAACCACAAAAGTCTGCCCTAGGATGAATAAATTAGCCCCTTGCCCCTCTCTACTGGTTGCCAAACCCTCCCTGTATCTAACTTGAAGCTTACAGATCACATACAGGTCAGGGAAAATAAATTGAATATGGATTCCATTTGCATTTTTAAAATACTATTATCCTATATGTTTTTCAAAGTCAATACCAGAGAATAAGGTTATTTCTATATTGGTGAGGAGGGAAAGACACAAAGAAATGGGTTTAATGCCCACAGGACTTCAGACTTTTTCTGATGCAAAGGTGAAAAACCCAATGCGTGCTGGCTTAGATCACAGGGAATTTTGTTGACTCCTGTAACAGCAAAGATCAAAACAAGTTCTGGGTTCAGACTCTGCTGAATTGAGTAACTCAAGCAATACCATCAGCATTAACTCATTTTTGATTTTTTGGCCTCCATTCCCTGAGAGGGTCTCTATATTCAAGGCAGCTTTCTTGTCAAGATAACATGAGGGCAGTAGCAACGTGAAGCCTGGGTCCTGTTTTCTTTACAACTGCAAAAGGGAGGAAGCACCTCTCTACGTAATTACTCACTCCAGCAACGCAAACATGATGGTCTCTGAGTAAACTTCTTTCATGTATTCTCTGAATCAATGACCAAAGCCAGGAGGATTGTGTGATCAGATTAGTTTAGGGTCAGGTTGCATGCTCATCCCTGAAATTAGGAAGAGATTTATCACCTCTGCAATCTAATTTCCTTTGAGATATCTTTTTTGATTCACGGGCTATTGAGCAATCTGCTGTTAAATTCCAAATATTTGGGAATTTTCCAGATATATTTATGCTATTGATCTAATTATTCCGTTGTGGGCAGAGAACATACCTGCCATGATTAATCCTTTTAACTGTATTCAGACTTGTTTTATGGACCAGAATAAAATCTATCTCATTGAATGCTCCATGCATACTTCAGAAGAATATATATTCTGTTGTTGTTGAGTGGAGTGTATTATAAATGTTTATTGGTCAAGTTATTTAACAGTTTTGTTCAAATCTATGATATTTTTACTGATTTTCTATGTATTTCTTTGTCAAGTACTATACATGTGGATTTCATCTATTTCTTTTTTCCATTCAAGTTCTGTCATATCATTTGAGGCAAACACATTTAGGGTTGTTATACCCTCTTACAGAAATGACCCATTTATCATTATAAATGTTTCTCTTTACCCCTGGCAATATTCTTTGTTCTGAAACTTAATTTGATTCTTATTAATAGAGTGTATAGCCACATCAGTCAGTCATATTTTCTTAGTGTTGTTTGAATGGTATTTTGTTTGTACTTTTGCTTTTAAGCTATGCATGTCTTTATATTTTAAATGAGTCTCTTCTAAGCAGCATATCGGTCTGGCTTTTTTTCAATCTGAGAATATCTCCCTTCTACTTAGAATGTTATACCATTTGCTTTAAAATATTTATATGGTTCATCTTAAGCCTACCATTTTGCTGTTGTTTTCTATTTGTTCCTTCTATTCTTTTTATTTCTTTCCTGACTTCTTTTGCATTGTTTTGTTTTACATTTTTATGATTACATTGTATAACTCACTATTAGATTATCTGTATACCTGTTCTACTTTTTGACAGTTACTATAACTCTTATATTTGATCCTCTGTGCATAATGTTCCCTCTTCCCTCTGGGTACTTTTAAGAATTTCTCTATAACTCTTATTTTTGGTAATTTGTATATGATGTGGGTTGGCATTTAAAAAATATTTATTCCAGGGGTGCCTAGGTGGCTCAGTTGGTTAAGCATCTGCCTTCAGCTCAGGTCATGATCTCAGGGTCCTGGGATTAGAGCCCAGAGTTTGGTTCCCTGCTCAGCGGGGAGCCTGCTTCTCCCTCTCCCTCTGCAGCTCCCCCTGCTTGGGCTCTCTCTCTCTCTCGCTTGCTCTCTCTCTCTCAAATAAATACATAAATAAAATAGAATAATAAAAAATATTTATTCTGTATGTCATTCCCCCACTTCTTAAACTTCAAATTTTCTTGTTATTGTCTCAAAGCTTACTGAAACTCAGGTTTAATTTTTTTTCTATCTGCATTATTTTGAATGGTTTTTAATGCTATATGTTCAAATGAAGTTAACTGATATTTTCCTGTTCTATCTAATTTGTGGCAAATCACATCCGGTGTATTTTTCATTTCTGATATTTTATTTTTCATCTCTAGATTTTCTGATTGGATGTTTTATATCTTCTATCTCTCTCCTAGTTCTCTTAAGGTGGTGTTTTCCTTTACCTTATTCAACATACACAGCATTTTAATAATAGTTGTCATAATGTCTGTATCTTCTAGTCCCATTATTTATTTCATTTCTGGGTTTGCTTCCATTCAGTATTTCTTTTTCTGTTCATGGATCATATTTTCCTGCTACTTTGTACATCTGGCAATTTTTATTGAATGCTGGAGTTACAATTCTTATATTGTTGGTCGCTGGATATGTCTGCATTCCTTTAAATAGTATTTTATTTTGTCTTTGTACACTGTTAAGTTCCTTAGAATTAGTTTGATTATTTCAAGGTTTTCAAATTGGGTCCAGAGCAGTATTTATCCTAAGGCTAAGTTAACCTCATGACTAAGGCAATACCTTTCTGAGAATTCTATCACATATCTCATTTATTACTGTGTCTTTCCACTAGAATTGATGGAAACACAAATTTTCCCACCTCACATCATGAGCACCAGAATTCACCTTGTCTACTCTTTTTAAATAAGTTTTTTTAAAGATTTATTTATTTATTTATTTGACAGAGAGAGCACAAGCCAGGGGGGAGGGGGGAGCAGGAGAGGAAGAAGCAGGCTCCTGCGGAGCAGGGAGCCAGATGTGGGGCTCGATCCAAGGACCCTGAGATCATGACCTGAGCCGAAGGCATATATTTAACTGACTGAGCCACCCACGAGCCCCTGTTTACTTCTTTTAGATGACTCTTTCTCAGGTCTCACAAAGTTTCCTGCACACATTCACTGATAGGTGTCAGTCAGCTTAAAGAGAAGTCCCCTCTGTAAGTCTTTGGAGTTCTCTCTCTCCCTCAAATATCGGGCTTACTTTGTTTGTTTCCCTTTTCAGAGATCACAGCCCCATGCTTCCAGTTTTCTAAGTCTAAAAATGGTTGTCATATACTGTGTCCATTTTCTAATTGTTTAAAGTAGAAGGGTAAATCCATTCCTTGTACACTGTGCTGGTTCCATGGGACATTTTTTAAGCTTTTTGGATTACTTAAGGTGAGTACCTACTGTAAAAATAATATACTAAGTTCAGTGTCTTAGCACAATAAAAGTTTATCTTTTGCTCATGATATAGTTCAAAGCAGGGATATCGGGTCAGGTCATTCTCCAGGCCAGCTGGTCCCTATGCCATCTCTCAGGACTGAAGCTCCTTCCATTTTTCTATGTAGTATGTTCTAATGCCTCCTACTTTTCTTATGAGTTTTCTGCATTCATTGGGCAAACGGTGAAAGAGAAAGCATGGAAATATTGATGGACTAAGCTTAGAAGTATCCTATTTCACTACTGCCCACATTCCTTCAACCTGAACTCAGTCATATAGTCTCACCAAATTGCAAGAGACGCCAGGAAATGTAACCTAGCTATATGTCTAGAGCAGTTCAGTCCAATAGAAATAAAACGTGAGCCACATATGTAATTGTAAATTTTCTAGTAGCCACATTATAATGTAAAAAGAAACAGATAAAAGCACTTTTAATAATATATTTTATTTAGACAAATTTATTTAATTAGAGCAATTGAATTAGACCAATATATTCAAAACTTTATCATTTCAACATGTATTCAATATAAAATTATTAATGACATTTTACATTCTTTTCCATACTGAGTCTTCAAAATCTGGTATGTATTTTATATACTTACGGCACATTTAAATTCAGATGTTAAATTTTAATCAGAAATATTTATTGCTATTTATATTTCATAAAATTTTCAGTTAGAAAAGCAGGTTTACACACCCAGGTTCTTCCAAATGCACCAAATTTTATAATAAACGAACTAATAACTTTCTTTTTTGAAATTTAAAGTAAAAATGAATAATAAGGAGTTGGGTGGGGAGATGGGTTAACTGGGTGTTCAGCATTAAGGAGGGCGTGATGTGATGAGCACTGAGTGTTATATGAACTAATGAATCATTGAACATTATATCAAGAATTAATGATGTACTACATGTTGGCCAATTGAATTTAAATTTAAAAAAATAGGAAAATTTAAAAATAAATAAATAAATAGTCTAGTTCTTCAGTCACATTAGCTACATTTCAAATGATCAATAACTATATGTGGTAAGTGGATACTATTGGACAGTATAGATCTAAAGAAGGGGTTGGCAAACACTGGTTCATTGGCCAAATCCAGCATGCAGCCTGGCTTTGTATGGCAGGAGGGCTAAGAATGATTTTCTACTTTTCTAAATGGTTGGAAAAAGAATCAAAAGTAGAATAATATTTTGTGATAAATGAGCGTTATATGAAATTTGAATTTTACTCTCAATTAAAAATGTTTGCTCGAAACACATCCAAATCCATTCATTTATTCATTGTCATTGGCTGCTTTTACACTGCAAAAGCAAAATTGAGTCATTGCAAGATAATGTATGGCCCCATAAACCTAAAATATTTACTTTCTGGCCCTTGACAGAAAAGCATTGCCAACCATCGGTTTAAAACATAAGGAATCAAAGTTTGTGAACACATTGACTACTTCTTCCATCCTTATAACTGTGAACTATATTATGGCCCATGGAGTCATTAGGGAATGCAATATGGAGATTATTTTGTATTCATGACAAATGCCACTTAGTACATGCTGAATGTTGAAGAACAGAATTTGGACTTCTAGGGAAAGGAATACAATATGTCAATGGGAAATGGGTTAAAGAATGAATTTTCAAAAAACACTAAAATAATGGAAAATGAAAGGGACATTTTTATAAGACTTACACCACACCCTTAGAATCATGGAATGACTGAGGAGTGACTTAGGAAAAAGGACAGCTATGGTTGTACTCTACTACATCTAACAAAATTACCTGAGTGTTCCTGTGTGTCTCCTTAATTTTCCTGGTCACTTTTCTTTACCTTGAAAGTCCTCTCTTCTTGCCCATACCAAATTAACTTAAGCTTTCTCTTCCTCACTTTTGTAATTCTCAATTTACATGCTCTCCATGAATCTCTCTGGCTTCTGTCCGATGCCAGCTAATCCATTCTTGCTCTTGCTATCAATTGCTAAGTCTATGCTTGTATTTTTGGCATTGTCCCTCTTCTGGCCACCTGGCATCCCAGTGTTCTACACAGGCTCTCCTGTGGTTAGTGTTGCTGAAATTATGAATTTCAGGAGCTAGATTCTACAGTGGCTTCCACAATCTAGCTATACCTTCAACATAGCTATATCTCTGAAACTGCATTCTATCTTGAACATATCTTTTATAGTCTTTCTTCTGAAGCACGAATGTAATTAAGGAAGAAAAATAAATTGGAACAGATGGTGTAGTTATACTGTGCTTCATGGAGCAAAAAAGAAAAGTGAAAATATACAGAATTTGGAAATCCTGCCTAGTGTGCCAGATTGACTACTGACATCTCAGTACCACTGCCTCCCCCTCTATATTCTCATTGCATCACAAGGGCTGGACACCTGAAAACCACATTTTGCTGACTGCCTGGCTAGTTGGGTTATAGCTTAGGGTCTGACTGTAAAAGACACCTACGTGAGATTTGGAACATAGAGGAGAAGGAGAAGCCATAGTTGTTCTCCTATGGCAGAAGCTGGTAAAAATGTGGACAGAGGGCAATGAGTAGGTTTTCCAAAGATTCCAAGTGAGGCTTTTCAAATCATTGGCAGGGTCTACGGTCAATATCTACATATTCTGACTTCCTGGAAATTAATAGGCTCTCACTGACTCTTGGCCACACAATCCTTCTGATTGAATTTTAAGTTACTATTTCTGTTTTAAGTTTCTTCCTGTTAAAAATACTTCTAGTGGTTGGTCTTTTATAATATTTTGGAATTTGTTTTTTTTAGCCAGGACATTGGCTTCTTTCTTTCTTATTCTTGAATTTGCTATTCATGAATTTGAACTGCATGGCAGTGTTATCCCCATTCAATGAACTCATTAAGTGAGTTCATGAATAAATATTTAATGTGTGTGTGTGTGTGTGTGTGAATTTAGAGTGAAAGAAAAAAAGAAAGAGGGAAAGGATGAGAAAGAGAGACAGCTCCAAGGAAAAAGACTTATCATAGATCTTGTAGAGATTATCTACGTTGCTACTGGTCCAATATTTATATGCTATAGTCTATTGTGCTCAGCACTGGGGCAAGCTCCTTTTGTAAAGGACCATCTTATAAAATACAAGAAATGTATCATCCCTGCCCCCTCGCCTAAACTAAATGCCTAAACACCTTTAAATCATTGTGACAACTCAAAATAGACTTTCAAAATTTCCCCAATTATGGGCAAAACCACATCTGAATCACTATTTTCATCTATTACAAATTCACCTATTTCTAATACCCTTAAGTACATGTCTTTTCCATTTTATTCACAAAGAGCCTTTGTAAAACGATTTTTGAAATGCCAATGTATTATGTCTCCAGAAATCCTTTGCATACCATTTCTGTGATGCTGTCTTCCAAAGTAAACAATGTCAGTGTGGCATAAATTAATGTCACATAACTTATTCACCATAATCGCAGCCTGACTCCTGATGAGCAGTACTTTCTCTTTTAATGCTTATAATTCAATATTTTAAAATTAAATTCTAATCTGAATTGAAACAAGATGCCATTTCTGTCTATAAAATTAAGAAATGTTTAAAAGTTTCAGTTCCTAATAGTAATGAGAGTACAACAAAATTGAAATTTCATGTATTGGTGATGGAAGGGTAAATTGGTCCAAACTTTTTGGATGACAAAAACAATGTGCATCAGCAAACTTAAAATATGTACTTGTTTTGACACAGTAATTCCATTCCAGGAGATTCTCCTATGCTTATTGTCTGTAATATAAACACAAGTTTAAGATCAAAGGTGTTCATTCGAGTGTCATTTAAAATTGGAAACAACCTAATGTTCTAACAATGTGGGAATGATTAAATGAATTTGGGTCTTGATATGATGAAATAGTATGAACCCATTACAAATGTGCTTTATGAAATTATCCTATCATGAACAATGTTAAAATAAAATATGAGGCTGGAAAATTGCATTTTAAGGTATCACCTGAAACCATACATAAAACAGAGAAGCAATAAAAGTTTTGTATAAAAATACTTTAAAATATTTGACAATGATTCTTCCCTACCCATCCCACTTGGTGACAGGGCAGAGGGATGAGATATTACATGCCTTAGCACTTCCTAGGATATGTTCAGTAAAAACAAACACAAAATCTCAATAACTTTGAACAAATATGTATTTCTCACTCACACTATATAAAGTCTGAGTGTTGTGCGTCAAAGCATCCTCAGACTCCATGGTCCTGCAACTCTTAGAAGGTCTCCCTTGAACTTGGCTTCAGTCTGCAGATCAGGTTTGGGTGTCCTCTGAAAGAACTCTTTCTGGGTTTTCCTTTGGTGGAAGGCAATAGCACAAGAGAGCGACATGATTCCAGTGATGTACCCCAACGTTCATTACAAGACAAAAACACTGGCAAAAAAGTGTACAGCTTCTGCTTGAGCATCACACCCAAGTCACTCATATTTCATTGACCAAAACAAGTCACATTCAGAAGTCCAAAGTCAGTGGTCTGGAAAAGTCTACTCTGCAAGTTAATGGCAAAGAGAGAAGTGGACAAACAATTCTGAACAAATTTTACACACGGGGGTGGTGTTTTTATGTTTTTGTTTTCCTTTATATTTATTTAATTTTTGCTCTGTACTTTATTGCATTTTTCAAAGTTGGTATATTTTACGTTTATACATGACTCAAAATTTTTAACACATTCTAAAACTTAAAATGTAAAATTTATGTATAAAATAAAATTTTACCTATGAAACTTACATATAAAAATAAAATCTATAAGTCCATTATCATTTTTATCTAGATTTAGTAATAAACTTCTCATCTTTTGTGTAATCTATCTTAATCTCCTTTGTGGAGAAAAAATCATTTATTTGTCTATTCTCAGTATTCTTCACTGTCTTTTTCTCATAAAGAGTGTCTTTCTTTGGTTCAATGAGATTATTTAAAATCATTTCAGAACTCTGAGATAAAATTCATTTGCTGGAATTTCTATGAAATATGAGCAGTTAGGTGCCCTTTACCATTTATTTGTACTTGTATGGACAATGAAAAGGGGCAAGATTATTGTTAAGCGGGAGAGGGTAAGAGTAGAGATCTGGAGTCTAAGAAGAATGAGAGATTTGAAATAAAATTCACATGGAATGAAAAAAATGATTCAGTAAGGGATGGATGAGAAAATCACTGGGAGACAAAGAAGGTCCATTCATACTGTTCTTATAGGGACAATAGTGTCCCTACTTCCTGGATCTTATCAATCCTATACACTATTCCCTGAAGTTGCTTTGCATTTGGGAATTTCAGCAGGAACCTGAAAGAAGCAACCAGTGGCACTTCCAATGTGAATTTCTTATTTAGTATTTAGTTACTTATTTTTATCAAAGAAAGATTCCTTTAATTCTTGTCATATTTACTACTTACTATCATTATTTTTATATATAACTATAGGTTTAATGGCAATCTTGTTTACTTCTGTTTATTTAGTAATTAATTCATAGACCTTTGGGCCATACAAACATGATTTCAGATCCAGGCTCCATTGGTACCAGAGCTGTTGTGACATTTGAGTTACTAGTAATTAAGCAGTAGATCTTAATTATCATCAGCAGCATTATTATTAGGAAATAGATACAGAACAAGGAGAAACACAGTAAGAAAAAGAGTAAAGGGGTGTTTTACAGAGGATGAGAAATGTGATGATCTTGGGAGAGGTACCTCATAATAAATAAGTAAATACGTAAGTAAACAAATAAAATGATTCTCTGGGAGTTTGAATGTTATCAGGCAAATCTGGTAGCAATTGTATGCCTTAAAACTGCTGGGAACATCTGAAACACTACTGAAAGTGATGTAGAAATAACCTGAGTGGCATAACGGAACTGTGATTTAAATTTGGAAGTGGTAAACTAATGATTTCTATGGGAGAAAGACTGAATTAAAAAGGAGGGTTGCCTGGAAGAACAAGAGAAGGGCATTCCAAAGAACCACCCAGTAAACAAGTGCATCCAGCCCCAGAATGTCTAAATATGAAAGATACTTTTCAGCTGCCTTAGAGTGGTACCTACTCATCCAACGAAACCTACCTTTTGCCTTCACTTTGTTTCCATGCTTTCCAAGCAAAAAAATTTCAAATAGTCATCCAGTTTCCCAGGAACTATAAACTGGGATGAGAATTTTCTGGATGAGAGAGACAATAACTCTGGTCATTTGGAAAGAATGTCCCTTTTGAAATGAAGTTACTGGTGGTTGGTTTACAGGGTTCTTTCTCTTATGTGTTTAATTACTGTGATTCAGGGATTCCAATATTTGTGAATGTTGCAAGGCTGACATGAATGTTTGAAGACACCAAGAGAGTATTATCCTATGAGGTTTCTTGTTGAAAAATTAATTAGCCTTCACTTGTCACCCCTGATTTACCTCCATTCTCTGTCTCCACCTATAAAATCAGTCATCACTGCCTTTCCTACAACAAGCAAATTATAGATATCTATAATCCTAAACTGAGTTGAGTAAACATAATATTGAAAATCTGTCTTAATTGTCAGATTCCCACCCAAACAAATGTAAATTCCAGACAGTTATTATTCTCTTGATTGTCTTGATGTAATATGAAAACATGATGGGTGGTTAATAGTCTTCATGCACACGGTAGCATTATTTCTGAGATTCATTTGTCCTACAATGACACCTATTATTTTAACTGCAATTCAATCTGGGTATCTCAAAACCAGCATTTGTTCTGTGATTTCAAAATGTCATGGCATATCCTGCATAATAAAGAGCTGTAATATTAATTTACAACCCCAAACATACGCTATTCACCAAGAAATACAAGAGCCTTCCAGTGAGTGTCATGGTCACAATACTAGTGGTTTAATTGTTTGGTTTTGCTACTTTATTTTTTCCTACATGTTTTTAAACATCTGGGGGTTGTGTAAATCATTAGCAGTTTTGAGTGGGTTGTGTGGTTTACAAAGGCACGTTGCATGAAAAAAAAAAAAGCTTAAAAATAAAATTGGAAATGGGGGAAATTTCACCCATAAAAGGAAATCCTTATAGTCATTCAATGGAATGAACACATTAATAATTTGTAACTTTCCCACCACATCACTTCATCTTGGCACTGAACAGAAATGCCAAATGTAAAGTTTCACAACCTATTTTTTCCATAAACATTCATTCTTTTTACACTTGGAGAAAAATATTGTCATTTATATGGAACAAAAAAAATCACTAAAATAAAAACATCTGGTAAAAATAGGCCAATATGTTAAGATCTAAGGGGAAGCATTCCTGCTTATTGTATTCTGCTTTTTTTTCATAAAAGGTCAAATTCTTCGTAGAACTTCATATATTTATTGTACATAGTATTTTAAGATAATAATATCTCTACTAAATTATGATTTCCTGTGCATTGCCCTGTGGTGGAGTTTTCTTATACCATTAAAACTTTATAAAAAATGTAAAGGGAACATACAACATGAGTTAATGCCTGGCATGCAAGTCACTGCTTCTGAGACACTCTAAGAACTTACTAAATCCATATTTGAACATTAAATGATGTCATGTCTCTTTGGGGGCAATTCAAAATGCATATTTCATCTCTGGTTAAATGCAATTTCATGGAACAGAACACTACTTCATAAAAATCAAATACATGTTTGGTAGAGAACGTATGAAAAATACATGCCACTCAAGAGTCAGTGGATTTTTTTGTAAGATAAATTTGAAAAAAAAAAGAGGTAGTTCATCTGCTCTAATTTATTTAGAATTGTTTACAAGATTGAATTTGGTGTTTTTATCTTTGAGTGTTTACTTAAACTTGACAAAGCTAAGACAGTTTTTCCCTATTGAATGAGTAGAATTGATTATTTTTGTTGGATAGAGACAAATACTTCAATAGGTTTCATATGGGATTGAAAAACATTTCATTAGAAAATTTTCTTTCCTCTTCAAAAAAAAATTCGAGAGTGGCTACCAAAAATCCAAACTAGAAAATCATACTTTATGGTAGTGATGTTTTTTGAATCCTCAAAATCCACTCCCTCCCAAATGAATTGTCCATACTAGTAAAAATAACCCCATCCTCTTGCTAGGAAATAATCAATAGGCATGAGTATGTCTCATTTCTGATCAAAGAGACAGGAAACACAGCTACTAGGTTTATTCTAGAAAATATTTATTTATCAAAAGAATGAGGCACTGGAAAAGATAGTCACTTTATGTCTTTGACCATTACTGTGTCACCATGTGATGTCTGAAACTGATGCAGCTATATTGGGCCATGCAGCTATATTGGGCCATGAGGGTAAGCGGAGCTGACCTGACAGTACATAAAACCAACTCATTAAGGAAGTCAGTATAGAAAGAAATTTGGTTTTCTGCATGATCCAAGTTGAAATATGTTTCTCTGGGCTCTTTATTATATGTTCCAAGGAATTTCTTTATTCTTTAAGTTAATTTGAATTAGAAATGTCTATTACTTGGAAGCCAAGGCATTTTGGCTTGGTAAAATTTTTCAAGCACTGAGGCTCTAAAATTTGCTAAGTACTTTATGAACCTTAATCTCATTTAATTTGCAAACAGCCACTGAGGTAAAGATTATTACTGTTATTTTATTAATACTAAAATGGAGGCTTAGTGAGGGCAAATATCTTACCCCCTACATACATAAGTAGAAAGTGATGGTTCTGGATATGAAATCAGATTTTCTAACTCCAAACATCTTACCTTACGCTTATGAAGGTTTTCTTAATTTACATGGAAAGTTTGGGATAATTTCCATTACTAAGTAATACCAGGCAAAATATAATTTCCCTCTGTGTAATTTCTCTTTAACTGTAAAACCCACAACAAATGACAAAAACAAATGAATTTTACTAGGTAGGCCCATTTTTTTCCATAGGAGCTGATCAATCTTATCAATCAATCCAGTCTATGTTATATACAAACTATACAGTATTTACTATTTATCATATGTCTGGGATTATTCATGCCTGCATAATGTGGGAAGGATACAGATAAGATAGTCACATTCCTCTCTTTCAAGAACAACACAGTGATGTATCTGGTGTATTAGAGTTGTACACGTGGACTTCAAAGAATTCTTTCCTTAGTCACACATTGATACTGCTCTCCAGTATTGCCTCTTGCATGGTCTTCTGGTTCTCCTTTACCAACCAGGTGTCATCCACCCCTTTAACCATCTAATTCCTATACTACTCTGTGTCCCTTCATATATAGCCAGACATGTGGAATTATTCTGTTTTAATCAGCCTTCTGCTACAGACTGAGTATTTGTTTCCCCCTCCAAATTCATATGTTGATATTTAAAGCCCATTGTGATTATATAGGACAGAGGGCCTTTGGGAGGTGCCCAGGTCATGAGAATGGATCCCTCATAAGTGGGATTTGTGCTTTTATATAAAAGAGATCCTCCAGAGCTCCCTAGACTTTTCTGCCACGTGAGGACATAGTGCAAACAGGAAGTGGGTTCTCACCAAACAACGAATCTGCCAGCACCATGATCCTGGACTTTCCAGACTCCAAAACTATTAGAAAGGAATGGCTGTTGGGGCGCCTGGGTGGCTCAGCCGTTAAGCGTCTGCCTTCGGCTCAGGTCATGATCTCAGGGTCCTGGGATCAAGCCCCACATCGGGCTCCCTGCTCGGTGGGAAGCCTGCTTCTCCCTCTCCCACTCCCCCTGCTTGTGTTCCCTCTCTCGCTGTGTCTCTCTCTGTCAAATAAATAAATAAATAAAATCTTTAAAAAAAAAAAAGGAATCGCTGTTATTTATAAGCCACCCAGGTTATAGTATTTTTGTTATAGCACCCCAAACGAACTAAGACACCCTCATAATCATTTTTAGAAATTCTTGAGTGTCAAAACAGCATCTTATTCATATTGGTATCCATCAGAGCCCCTAGCATTCGTTCACTAAAAACTATTTATTGGGTGCCTAACCTGTACTAGGTATCTTGGTAGGGCTTGAAGATGCAAAGATGAATATATAAAGTACCTGAGCCCACCCTGATAGGTCCTTGGGAAGTTTTGCTGAATTTGATTTACTGTATCCCACAATAATGCAGGAGTGAGCCTCTACTGATCATCCTAAGAATGGGGGTCATATAAAACATAAGGCTAATGACTAAATAATGGAGTTAAAATTTAAGGTTAAATGCCAAGCTGGTACACTGCATTATGTAATTTCCTCACATAATGAAGATGGGTCATTAAGGATTCAACACTTTCAAGCTTAACCTAAACAACAATGAAAAAGAATCTAAACACAATTTTCCAGCTTTCAGATGGATGAAGTTAAATTGGGCAAGACAGCAAATAATGAGGGATAATAAGGAAGAACTCAAATCATCCAGTACATTAACGAAGCTGATGTGCAGTTAATACTGAAAAAGATGTATCACCCTGCCGCTATATGAGAAGTAAGAAGATAATCCTTCCTAAAGGGGCAACAGAAAACACACCCACACATCTCTCCATGTTCAGATAAAACCCTTTTTTCAACACTCAGTTCACAGGTCATCTTTCGATACTTCCTTTTCCTGCATACTCCGTGCCCAGTGTTCTATCTACACATCCTTTGTGTGTGGTGGACTGTCTTGTCACCCACGTAAACTGTCATATCTCTAAGAACAGAACACATGTCCACAGAGTCTCCTCTGATCTAGAAACTGAGCTGAGCATTCTGTATATGCCATCTCACCTTATCCTTGCACCAAATCTATAAGGTCCATTAACACAAGATGAAAACTGGAGTGTCGATGCCCTCATTAAATTTCCTGAGGCCACAGAAGTGAAAAGCCAAGCTGGACTTCAGACTCAGGAATGCTTGACTGCAAAACCATTATACCTCCTGCAACCCTAAACTCTCTCTTCAGAGCAGGGTTGTTACTTAGACAGAATGTCCATATAGTGAATGCTTGATAGTGTCAGTGAATTCATTGGATAAAATGGCCATAAACAGGTGAGGTAATTAATAAAGCATTTCTATCATAAATTAATCTTATGTCCTCAACAAAAGTATTACTACAACCGTACATTGATTCAGAAGTGCAATCTTAATTGTTTAAAAGCTTTTGTTAGCTTAAGTGACTATTTCCACCAGTGAGAAAACACACATAAAATTTCCAAGCTCTTTTAAATTCTCGATAGGTTATTCTACATAATATTTCCAGTTTCACTTGCTTGGCATGGAATAATATCACTGTTTTTCATTTAACTGAATCCAAATAAGAAAAATAAACAATTTTTACCCTGTTTTATTTTGTTTTGTTTTGCTTTTCCCCAAAAGAAAGAGGCTAGTGACATCTCAATAAACTGATGCTGGGATTAAAAACTGGTTTTAGGGGAGCCTGGGTGGCTCAGTCGGTTACGCATCTGCCTTCAGCTCAGGTCATGATTCCAGGGTCCTGGGATCGAGCCCCACATCAGGCTCCTTCCTCAGTGGGGAGCCTGCTTCTCCCTCTCCCTCTGCCTGCAGCTCTGCCTACTTGTGTTCTCTCTCTATCTTTGTCAAATAAATAAATAAAATCTTTTTTTAATCTTTTTTTTTTAAAGATTTTATTTATTTGAGAGCGAGAATGAGAGCATGAGAGGGAGGAGGGTCAGAGGGAGAAGCAGGCTCCCCGCCGAGCAGGGAGCCCGATGCGGGACTCGATCCCGGGACTCCAGGATCACGATCTGAGCCGAAGGCAGTCGCTTAACCGACTGAGCCACCCAGGCGCCCAAATAAATAAAATCTTAAAAGTAATTTTCTGAATATACATTTATGGCATTTAAATTTCTGTCCCAGTCTTAATTTATCTAATTTCTGACAAAGGAATGAGGCTACATGTAATGTTGACATTAGATATGTCAAGCACACACCTTTCTGTGTTTGGCCAACATTTCAGTTACTGCAGAAAGAGAAAGACTGTGTAAACAAAATTTCTATCACACTCAAAGAAGTGGCAGAACATTTTTTATAATGAACTAAGTTACATAAAAAGCCAGTTTTTAGATTTTTTTTTTAATTTAGACTTCCAAGTACCTTAAGTTTGTCAGATACAAACATAACAGGCATTTTGATTTAAAAAAAAAACAAAAAACAAAAAAAACTAAATTTCCATGAAAGCATCAAAGCTATTGTAATTGCTCTTCCCGTTTGAATAAACCTGGTACTTGCTTAACTCACACAAAATGAGCTAAATTCTGCTTGACATGACTAAGAACTGTCATACAGAACTCCACATTTGAGACTGATTTTTTTTCAGCTATCTTCATTAATGATGTATCAGCTGGGAGTGCTCTTGGCTCCAAGGAAAGGCAGGTAATAGTAGCTTAAACAAATACGAGTATATTCTTCTCAGGTAGCAAGATGCTGGAGGCAGCTGATTTCCTGGCTTTACTCTCGTTGTCCAGTGATTGGCATCAAGGATCCATCTCTTCACGGCTCTCGGTGGGTGGGGCAGACAGAAAAATAAGTAAATTAGTAAAATGTATGCTGTATTAAAATAAAACCAGCTGCTAAAATACACCTTAAAATTTCAGTAATTTAACATAATAGAGGTTTACTTCCTTCACAGTTAATCGAAGTGGGTGGGTGAACAGTTAAGCATACCTGGTCTTCTCTATAAACATGTCTAGAGACTTAGGCCAATGAAGCCTTTGCTGTCTTCAACAAATGCTTTCTACTGTCAACCCCTGTTTCTTTTGCCTTCCAGCCTGCAGACACAGAAGGCAGCTTGAGACATCTGATGCTCTGAACAGAGGTCGTGATGCCTGGATTGTCAGTATTGGGGGGTCTTTTCAGGAGCATACTGATTTTGAGACCCCGTTGCCCTCTTTGGTGACAAGCATGGTCTTGTGTTGAGTAAGGCCGAAGGTTTCTCAAATTCTTACTTCTTCTGAGAATTATGTTTAGTTATCATTTGCCTACTTCTCTCAAGAAAGAACTCTAAGTTAAAATGACTTCTGACTATTAATGTTCTGGCTGTTAAGATTCTAGAAGAGAAGCAGAGTTGGTCATATACTTTCTTGTCCCTGTGCATTTTTTTTTCAGATTGTCACCTGTTTGTGAAGGCTTTTTTTATTTGGAGGATTTATTTAGTTATTTGAGAGAGAGAGCGAGCTCACAAGCATGGGGGGGTGGGGTTGAAGGGGAGGAAGCAGGGAAAGGGAGAGAGATTCTCAAGCAGACTCCCTGCTGAGCATGGAGCTGGACTCGGGGCTCCATCTACAACCCTGAGATCAAGACCTGAGTTGAAATCAAGAGTCAGATGCTTAACCGACTGAGCCACCCAAGCACCCATGTTTTGTGAAGGCATCTTATACGTCTTATAAGTCTATGGGAAAATAATAATTTGTTAATGCCTCTTAAATAATAATCTTTTCTTTTCACTGAGCATTACCTACTTCTGCCTCTGACCTGGGTGCTTTTGCATCCTTTCACTGGAATGTTCTAATATACTCACCAGGAGTGAATGTCTACTTCAAACATGAAAAGCTGAGGCTCAATGGGGTGAAGTAATTTGCCCACGGTCCTCCTAATTCTGAAGTTAGAAATGATATTACTTTGACAACTTCCTCTCCCTCATGCCCCCCAAACACAAGCCATTGTAAAAATTTTAGTCAGATCATCTCTTTCATATTTCTCAAATTCAGTCAAATTTTTTTTGCTATTCCTTTAACCATCAGATCGATTCAGTCACTACCATTTGTCATCTGGGTTATGGCTGCATTCTCCTACTTGGTTCTTCCCAACTCAAGTATTCTTCCCATACAACACGTTGTACCACTGCTAAAGTAAACTTTCCAAAATGGAAACAAATACTTGAACTCCGGGTTGTATATGGATTTAAAAATTCCATCTTATTCTTTATCATAATCATCATTCAAGTTGTTCCTTCCTCCTCTGAGGGAAATAAGAGGTTAACGTTTTCTTACTCTGTCTCAAGTCTCAAAGGTCACAAAACCACTTTGCAAAATCCACAAGAATTACAGTACCACAGGAAACCTCAGGAAGGCCTTCCAAAGGAGACACATGAGAGAAAGGACATATTGTTCAGGAAATTAGAGCGCAGCAAATATCAGAGAGACCATTTCCCATGACTACAATGAATTAGCTGCAACAAACCAAAACATACAGATAATTCTCCACCAACATGTGGCTCTGTCATTAGGAGCAAGTTATTTCTTTGTAAAAAAGGAATAATGATGAGACAGGACTCCTGGGATTATGCTTTGAAGGCAAGCTATAGAGGTTGTGTTCATGGCCAGAGGTAGTCTTCCAGATATCTCTGAACAATGCAAGAACTTACCACATTTATAACGATCCTGGACTATCACATTTCAATGAGAAAACTGGCATTATAGCTCAGAGTTTAAGAGTGTAAGCTATGTAGCCAAACTGCCTGTGTGTTTCAAGCTTGATTCTGACATTAATTGGCTATGAGACTTTGGCCAAGTTATTCTGTTTGATTCTCTGTGAATCATTTTCCTCATCTGTAAAATGCAGATAATAATGTTACCTAACAAAAAAAGACAATTATGAAGGTTACATAAGCTGTGTGTGCATGTGTGCATGTGCATGTATGTGTGTGTGTGTGTGTGTATTGCCAAAAACACTGTCTGGCATATATTTTCTGTTATACAGTATTATAATTTATATCTTTCATCCTATACATGCATTTCCTTATCTCAAATTTACCTCAGCCTGTTTCTCATAGAAGGAGAGGAGAAGAAAACAAAGCTCTGATCATACTTTATTATAATTTGGAAGAAATTTAGATTTCCCCTCCTTAAAATCCCTCATTTTATACTTTAGGAAATAGAGACCCAAAGATGCTTTATTTATTGAGGAACTTATCCCCCAAAAGAGGATAAATTTAAATAATTGCCTGGGCAATTTTATTCTTGGTTTGGTGTTCTTTCAAATAAACTATATTATCTTAGCAAAAAGATGTTCAACATTTTCTTGAGAGTAAGTGGGAAGAAAGGACTATTTTCCCTGAGAGAAAGCCAAAAAAGCTAATAAATCAGATGACTTACACAATAAGACCTAGCAAAGAAACTGAGATTAGAATTGCAATCCATGACTCCTTTTCTGAAAGTTATTTCCCGGCCTACAAAGTGATGAGCTATGACTTTTGGGGATATTATACAAAAATATGTATCTTTACAAGTTCAAGATAAGTCATAATCTTACTTTCAAATTTATGGTCAACAAACACAAATTTGCACCACGTTATGATCAAAATCCTAATACTTTTTTCTATCAAACTGGTCTAAATATAAAAGACTGAAGACATCTTGCATAAGTTTTTCATTATTCTTGGAACATTGTACTTCTAATTCAGCATATCAATATGTAACTGGGGCAAAACCATTATTTCAGAGAGAAAGGGAAAAATCATCTGTATTATCTACTATTAGGTTTTTATATCAAGCAGAGCCATTTCCTTAGCAAAAGCTATGTATCCACAAAAATATATCAAACATTTGAAAGTACAAACAAAGAGAAAATTATATATAAGTCTGCAAAACTTCAAAGGAAGAGTGGGATTGCAAAAGAAAATAAAACATCTCACAAATTTGGCTCAAAATCCTGACTCTCTCTTGGTATCCGAAGCATCTGAGATCTTTCAGAAAAGCCTGGTTTCTAGAAGGTTAAAAAAACATAAGTGCAGGGTATTTTCATGTCTTTTTAGTTTTTTGTCAGTGAATCCTATGGGTGGGTATGGGGAGTTCCGAAGCACTGGTGTTTCAAAGAGTTTAATGTCCAGATAGTTTGGGGGTTTCGAAATTGAAGAAAATTTATCTCCTAAAACCAGAGGTTGCTGGAGACTATTTTTTTTCCCCACTGCAACCCACAAATCACTGTAGGATGCCCCTCACATGTAGTAGTGCATGTATCTTGTCTCTTTGGAATGTAAACTGCAATGCGTGGAGACAAGCCAACATTGTTTGCGTGTCTGATTGCCTGTCACTGTCGATCTTGGGGGTAGTAGAGAAATCACTGCTAATGACTTCAGAGTTTGCATGTCCTGTGCTTACTTATTACTGGAAAGAATAAAATATAATGAACCTGATATGGACAAGGAATGCAAGGAATAAAATATTTCTTTCAGACTGTCGGCAAGCGATGGAACAAATGAGATTTATGGCAGAACTGGATATGTGATTTATAGTTTTGCTTGTTCTTCATTTAAAAGAGGAAATTAAAACCACACTTGCATATGATTCAATCTTTGATCACTAGAGAAGAGCTGCTGTGAATTAATTATTATAAACCCATTACCCCTGTTCACCCCAGGTGCTGCATCTGTGGAACCTTCCATCTAGTGTCCCAGGAGAAAGGGTTGATTTTTTCTGGGGTTACTTTTTTTTTGGTGAAAATTCTGCAGGAAAATTACCTGGTATTTTGGTGTTTAACTGAGAGTCATTTATTCCTCAGCAGCTGAAAAATCTCATGAAAGAAACATAGTTAAAAGAAAAGCCAGATTAAATTCTTATCAGCTTCTTTCTTACTGGCTCGGAGAATGAGTGTTTATTCTCCTTTCATCACCTAGAAGCCCAGAATCAAGTACTTAATTTTATGCATAAAGATTCTCAGACCTTCAGCTCTGATAATTCCCATTTACTTCTGTAAGTAAGTGTGGAAAATATTTATTTCATAAAAAGATATTTTGTTCACTTAAGGCAATAAAAATATTTTTATACAAACATTACAAGACAACAAAACGTAACAACATTGGGAGGGCTCTAAGATATGGCACACAAAGAATCTGTTTAAAAGATGTTAAAATAAATATCTTAATGAAAGTTAAATAAAGTATATACTGTAATTATGTAATTAATCATAAGAAACCAGTACCCTTTGAAGAGAATATTTAGAAAACTACTGATGTTATAAAATACAAGTTGTAAAAGATGGAAAATACCAAGAGTTAAGAATGTAATCAAATATTGAAGCTAGGGAATGTAAAATCTAAGGTGTTCCACATATTTGAACCTGTGAGCTGAAGGTTGGTGGCCGTGCAGCCGTCAAGTATGATCAAGGACCTAAATGATAAAACGGCACAGGTCACGTTGCTCTAACAGGGTGGGCTGGCTCTTTAGATGTTTTCCCAGTGGAAACATTTACACTTTCCTTTTCTTTCAATTCTCCCTGTAGAGGCTAGGTTTATGGGTAGATGAGGAACAAACCTGTGAGGCACTTGAATAAGAATGAGGAATTAGGATTCTTCGGATTGCATGGGATAGAAATGTAACTCAAGAGAGTTTAAACATAAATAGAAAATGTAGTGTCTCAAGTTATTTCAGACACAAATGGATCCAAGAAATTAAATAAAATAACTGAAATAATCTTCCATCTCACTTTTTCTCTCTCTGTCTATTAATCATTCCCTAACCATTCATTTCTCCAACTCTCCGCACTGTTCTCTGGGACCGTATCATTCTCCAGCAGGATGTTTCCTATGTTGGCGAAGACAGGACCCCGTAGCTCTAATCTTACAGCACTTAGTATTGGTGATTATAGGAAAATGTGTACCCCTCTTCTAGAAGTTTCAACAAAACCCTACGAATTCTTGACATTAAACTGAGTTGGCTCTTATTCCATCTCTAGATCAATTCCTGTTTCTGGAAATAAAATAAAATGACTGACCGATGTGAGTCCTGTGCCCATCCCCATAAAAACCCCAGAGATTACAAATATAGTACAAGTGGTCCCCAGAGAAAATCAGGATGCCATCTCCAAAGAACACAGGAGGAATCCCAGGCAGGAAAAAAAAAACAACAGATGTCCACTACAAGCAAATTAAGAAATTTTCCTGAGTATGATACTTTTATATCTATTGCCAGTTGAAGTGATAAGAAATATGCAAGTCCTGCCAGAAAAGAAGATAAACCCATTAATTTTTAAACTATTAATGAATTTATGCCTTTTACAATACAGTTACGTTACTGCTACTTTGTTATATATATATAATATATAAGATATATATATATATATGGGGATTTTTTTGTACATATTTTGTGGAACTTGTGAATAGAGGGGTTTTCATTATAAAGTAATAATATTTTAATAAACTTATTTTTAACATGAGTTTATCACATTTTAAAATATATTAAGGAATATAAAATAAAAGATCATTATCCATAGCTCTACTACCCCAATATTTTGGTATCTGTTTCTTGAGGATTTTTTTCCCACTGTTTTCTCTTACTCCAAGTTTGTGGTTGTTTGGATTTTTTTAATATATAAATTTTTACTAGGTGTTATACGTAATTTTATAGCTTACTTTCTTCATGTAACACTACAGTAAAAGTATCCTCCTTGTTATTATAAACTCTTCATTGGAAGAAGTTTAATGGATGAATAAAATCCCTTCCACAGTATATCCTTACTTCTATATTTGAGAATTTATATTGTTTTCAATGCTTTATGCTTATAAATAATGCTGCCATGAATATCATCTTTCCAAAACTATTTCTGAATTTCAGATTATTCCTTAAGAAAATTTCCTAGAATTGGGATTCCAGAATACAGGTTTACAGATATGTTGGATGAGGATCGTCTTTGCTCTTTATTTTTTTCTTTGATTGATGATTCTTCTGAAACGTACCTCAGATCTCACCTTTAAAACATGCTGGAACATTGAACTTAGTATATATTTAAGAAATCTTTTTGGAACACATACTGGGTGTCCTAGAGCACCATGTAGGTATATCTCATCAGGTCTTAGGGAGAAAGAGAAGGCTTCTAAACAGAAATGACATGTAAACTGACAAATGAATAGGAATCAAGAGAATTAGGTATAAGAGAAAAATGCATTTCACACAGAGGAAATAAAATGAGAAAATGTATGGTATGCTCTGAAAATCACATGTACTTCAGGATGGCTGAAGACAAGAGAACAGAGGGATGGCTGGAGCCAGCCTGCAAAAAGTCCACCTGCAAGGATTGAGGGAGCTGAAGAAGGGTTTCAACATAGTGAGATCTTGCACAGCCTCCGCTCTCGACTGTTTCATCCCATAATCTCTCAGATTTTTGCCCTCAATTTGGTGAATTCTTCTGACTGACACAAAATCTGAAAAGTGCTATTATTTTATAGCACAAAGGATGGGTTGGAAGGGAAAGAGCAGAGTGTAGAGTTTTTGATCAATGTCCTTCAGTGCCTGATTTGGGAATATGAATAAGGAAACATCATTACCCTAGGCCTTTTTTTCTTCTCCCATCGCAGAATGATCTCCAAGAATTTCCTTTAGTAAAAGGTTATTAAAGACTAGCTCACTGAGGCCTACAAAGCTTAAGGAGCATATGCATATTTCCTAGGAAGTACACAAGAGTAGAGTGAATACAATAGAACTTACTGTTCCACGCTGTGCCCATTTCAAATTTAAGATTGCAAAGAGACCTGTTCTACCCTTTGAAAAACTACATTAATGAATCATTTTAATAGAGAGAAATTGAGTTCTATGAGCACTGCTGATACTTCAGTTTCAGCTTCCCATGGGGCTGGCTCATTCTGGCCTCATCCACCTTGAGATGTACAACTCTCAAGCTTCCCCTCAAAGGCAGTGACACTGGACATAGGCAGATATGCATAAATGAATGTAGCCTGCACATCTGTTGTCACTAACTCACCTGCCAGAAAGCCCAGACCATGCTTTTAAGAAATCCTTAGTCAGGAAGTTGTAAAAGTGAAACAGTGGTGCAGGGGATGAGGAATGGATGGGCTTTTCCGGAGATCTGGGTCCTTTTTCTGTCTTTCTCCACAACTCATTAGAGAACTTAATTGAACCACTTTCCTGTCACAATCTCTCCTGTCTGTGAAATAAGGACAATTACTGCTGCTCTTTCCTTTGCCCTTTGATAACGTCACAGGGGTGTTCAGAGATACTATGAAGATTAATAAGCCAAATGCTTGTAGAGTGCTTTAAGCTTTCCACAAGGGAGAGAGCTGCAGATTAAAATCCATTGCTCCAAGAGCAGGAGAATCCAGATATCAGAGGTCAGTAACCAGAGCCCTGACAATCCCAAGCCCTGGCTCTTTTGTGAGTGGAAGAGGGGGTCATTTTTGCTGTGTCCACCAGCACCAGCCCTGGCCCATATATAATGGGACATCCATCTCCTATCCCAACATCCCTTGCGAGGTCAACCACAGAACTTAATTTAATTGACCAAAGCGTGAAGTATTCAATGTACATTTTTTTTTTGGTTGGGGGGGGGCACTGTAGGTGTGGTAGACTGAATAAAAGCCCCCTAAATATATCCACACCATAATCCCCGGAACCTGTGAGTATGTGACCTCAAATGGCAAAAAGGGCTTTGTATATATGATTAAGTTGGGGATACTGCGGTGGGGTGATTACTCTGGATAATATGAATGGTCCTGACATAATCACAAGAGCACTTGCAATAGGGAGATAGTTAGTAGTAGGAGATATGATGATGGAAACAACAGTTGGCAATGATGTAAGAAAGGGTGTTGGGCCAAGGAATGCAGGCCGCCTGCAGAAGCAGAAAAAGGCAAAGTAGCACATTCGCTCCTAAAGCCTCCAAAAGGGATGCAGCCCTGAGGACAACTGATTTTAGACTTCTGACATCCAGAACTGTAAGACAGTAAAAGTGTTCTGTTTTTAGCCACTAAGTTTGTGGTAATGTGTTGTGGCAACAACGGCAAACCATTCTTGTAGACATGGTGTGGTGGGTTGAATGGTGGCCCTCCAAAAGACACACCCACATTCTAACACTGAGAACCTGTAAATGTTATTTTATTTGGTGAAGGTGTTTTTGCAATAATGTTAAGGATTTGGAGATGAAATTATCCTGAATTACCCAGGTGGGTCCTGATTCCAATGATACCTGTCATATTATAAGACGTCAAAGAAAATAAGACACAGGGAAGAGGTGAAGGCATGTGAAGATGGACGCAGAGACTGGAGTTACTCAGACAAGCCAAGGAATGCCTGGAGCCACCAGAACCTGGAAGAGTCAAGGAAGGATTCTCCCTTACAGCTTTCTGGGGGTGCATGGTCCTGCCAAGACTATTTTTGGAATTCTGGCTTCCAGATCTATGGGAAAATAAATTTCTGCTGTTGTTGTAAGCACTGACAGTCTTTGGTCAACACAAGAAGAAAGGAGAAGGCAGAATCAGCTTTATCCTTCCCTTTTTAGAAGAGACTTCTACTTTTCTATTACTGCCCTGAACTGTGCCATGTAACTCCCATCTGTTGCAAATCTGAATGAAATGAGAATGATCTTTAACAAAGAAACTGGATGAATGAATATTGGTTGGGTAAATAGAAAGTGTCTGACACACTTCCCCTTACAGAATTCCATTTTGAGAGTATTTGTCAGCTACTAGATGAAGGGGTAAACACCATTAGCCTTGTTGAGTGTCAATGATTCACATGTTAAATGGGAAGAGAAATAGATCTTGACCATCCATAGGGTAATGGTTAAGCTAGAATTAAAAAATTGATGTAAAAATTACTTGCAAACTATAAAATGATCAAAAAGTAAACTGAATTTTTCTGATAATGATAATTGAAGTGATTTAGCATTAAAAAAGTTTGATTGCCAGAAAAATAGTGCTTATATTTCAGTAACGACTTGCAAAATGTTATGCCAAATGCATGATTAATAGACATCCACCATGGCCAGGATCCTGACTATTCATCAGCTTAGCCCTGCGAGTGAACAAAGCCTGGGCACAGGTGTATTGGAGATACTTTGTGTTCACCAAAACCCAATGAGCCCCCTAACCCCAGGGTACAGATGAGCTTCATATCTCCCAGCTTTCCTTACAGTGACGTGTGCCATCTTCCTGAGCAGAATTGAGAGATGCCTCTCACAAGCCTGACTGACAAGATCTTCATGCTTTCTCTTTCACCATCTATAGGCTGAATAGGGAGAATGGGACCTAAAGGGTACAGAGGCACAGGATAAAGAGCTTAGATTTCTAAAAGCCTGCATGAAACTGAGAACCCTTTGAAGAACTATATTATACTGTGTTGTGACAGATAAATTGTTATTGTGCAAAAAGAATCATTTGATTTTTAGCGGTATTTACTGTAGCAGCTAACTTTGTCTAACACACATGGGTGTACCAATGACTGGGTAGCTATTACCTCTCAGGGCGCAGGAAAAGAGTGGTGATGCATTATCAGTCCAGAATTTAAAAACAATAATAATAAAAATCAGTCTGTTTTATCACCATATTCTGACAAACCTAAACAATACTAACGATAAAATGTTCCTTCTCATGTGCATGCATGAGGGAACAGAGGATAGGAGACAGAAATTGCTCTGTTCTCACTGCATCCCTGCTTGGTACATGACTGCTATGGGGAAGAAACAAAGCCTATGCTTGAGGATAGAATAAATGGCTCTGAGTTTCCACTCTGCCACTTCAGAAACGAGGCTCTCTGATCATTCCGTCTGGGAAGTGGATTTCATACTTAATTCACTGAGTCCTCTGAGGCTCAGATGAGGTAACAGTTGTGAAAAAAAATGTGTAAATTTTATAAATATCATAAGAATGAATACTGGTATTATTTTTAAAATTATTTTTACATTCACTCAGCACAAGGTATTCTCTCTCTCAAAAACGTGAAATCAGTGTTACTTCGTTGAATAAACTACCTCTTTTTCATATGTACATTTCATATATACTTACATGGGTAGGTAGTAACAAGTAGACCTAAAAGATTGAAATGTCTGTTTTAGACAAATATTGGCTTCTTGAAGTACCATATTGTTTTAGGGGAGGAGCCTTTTATACTTCTTAAAATTATGCTTACAAGAAAAGAAAATTAAAAGAAAATATTTCTACTGTTCAAGTTGCTTTTGTTGTTAACTTTCTTCCCTCCATCCATTCTGCAGAGAATATTCCTTAAACGTGTTCTGTACTAACGAGATCCTGGTGTCCAGATGAATAAGGCATGATCCCTACTGTCACAGGGTCCAGAACTTGCAGAGACATGCGTCTACATAAAAAAGCACTTGTAATAAAGTGTGGACAGGTGCTACAGCCAGATATGTGGATTTTATAAAGCAGTATGTATCTAAATAAATAAATAAATTTAATAAATATTTATTTAGTAAACAAATAAATACTTGAAAACTCAAGTTTGATTGCTTACTTTTGATTTTGCCAAATCGAGGCATTGAGAAAATCCAATCACTTTACATTTTCATAAACTATGAAACTATTTAACATCAGATATGTAAAAAGAACACGCTCTCAGAATAGTCAGATTCTTAAATTGATATAGGGGGCTTTATTTAAAAAAAAATCCAAGTTTTTCTTATTTTTTATGGTTTCGCCACAGACAGGGTACAGGCCCCAGCCTCAGACCTTCATGCTGAAATGGGGCTCCTGAGGGACACATAGGAGAAGGCAGGCTGCCTCTAGGAGGATCCAATCAGAGGATTCCACGTGATGGGAGTTGTGCCCCTAGGGAAGAGGAGTGGATTCTGTGAAGGGCGGGATGGAGCGTGAAGGTAGTCAGAAAACTATACTTACTGCACATTATCCAAAGGCTAATCTATAAAAGCTAAAAAGGCATTTACAGTTGGGCGGAGGGTGAGAGAGCTGGAAGTGGCCTTCTCGGCAGGGGAAGCAACTTGGCCAAAGGCAGAGAGACGTACAATAGTACAGTACTGAAGCCGCTCACTGGGAAGGATGCGTGGTGGCTGAGAGACTGCAGATTTAGGGTCCCAGTAGAGGACAGAGATGGACACATGGCACTTGTCATCCCATTTTCTGTATTCTTTCTTTTCAGGATACTGCCTTCCATTAAAGTGGAATTGATTGTTATGATATGTGAGATAATTGTATCACCTTTTATTATGATAGTAACACTTTTAGACATATTACAATTTCTTTTTTTTAAAGATTTTATTTATTTATTCATAATAGACAGAGAGAGAGAGAGGCAGAGGGAGAAGCAGGCTCCCCGCTGAGCAGGGATCCCGATGCGGGACTCGATCCCAGGACCCTGGGATCATGACCTGAGCCGAAGGCAGACGCTTAACCATCTGAGCCACCCAGGCGCCCGACATATTACAATTTCAATACCAATTGTGATGCCAAACACTAAAGAACAACACCTTTTAAACATTCTCTATATTAATTGTGAGGGGTGATCTTTTCCATCACATGTTGCAGTGAAGAAAAAGAAAAATAATTCCAGAAATAAAGATATGGTCATGAAACCACCTCCACAATGCAACTCATGTTCAGAAAGGAGACAGTGCACTTTTAAGTATTAAGATAAAGCACTAACAATTGTTAGCAAGATAGTAGCCCTCCCCTGCAAGAGAACTGTTCCTATTGTTGTTATTTTAAGACATCTGAATTAACAAGAAAGAAATGACAAGTTATAACTCATGGTCCAGACCAGTTTTTGGCCTCTTTTAATCCTCCATCATCCTAAACTAAAGCTCCTACCACACCTTTCTCAGCAGCAGAAATCCTGTAAGACATCAATATCTGTGCAGGAGGCTAGGGATTTCAGAACCATAAAATGGAGGCAAGGCAAAGAGCCCCAGCTGAGGGACCAAAAAGAAGTAAAGATCAAGGAAACTGGCTAATTTAAATGGAGGTTGGAGGTCAGGCCTTGTTATAGGAATATCTTTATGGGGTGACGCAGAGTTACAGCCAAAAAGTTCTGCTTCCTGGGTACATACGTAGGAATGAGTGTGCCAGACTTGAGGTAGCACATCTGACTTTTTTAACATCCCCATAACCCTCTCTTCAGGTGATCCCACTCTTGAGATTGGAAGGAATAAGCTAACTAAAAATTCTTTGGGTTTCCATGTGTGAGTTTGTAAGCTGGAGGAAAAAAGAAAAGGAAAACCTGCTTGCCCAGCTGCTGCCACCACTAAGAACAACAATGTATTTGAAATAGTTCAGTAATAAAAATGAGATGGCCACATCCCTTGGTTATTTACCCAAATGAGTTGAAAACTTATATCCACACAAAACCTGCACTCAGATGTGTATAGTAGCTTTATTCATAACTGTCAAAACTTGGAAGCAGGGGCGCCTGGGTGGCTCAGTCGGTTAAGCATCTGCCTTCGGCTCAGGTCATGATCCCTGGGTCCTGGGATCGAGCCCCACATGGGGCTCCCTGCTCAGCAGAGAGTCTGCTTCTCCCTCACCCTCTGCCTCCTTTCTGTCTGTCTACTTGTGCTCTCTCTATATCTTTCTGTCAAATAAATAAATAAAATCTTTAAAAAAAAAAACTTGGAAGCAACTAAGATTTTTTTTAGTAAATAGATAAACTGTGGTACCTTCAGACAATGGAATATTATTCAGTGCTAAAAAGAAATGAGCTATAAGTCATGAAAAGACATGGAGGAATCTTAAATAACTATTACTAAATGAAAGAAGCCAATCTGAAAAGGTTACATACTGTATGATTCCAATTATATGATACTGTGGAAAAGCCAAAACTATGGAGATAGTAAAAAGTTCAGTGGTTGCCAGAAGTTAGGAGGGAGGGAGAGAGGAATGAATTTGCAGAGCACAAAGGATTTCTAAAGCAGTAAGACTATTCAGTATGACACCGTAATGGTGGATACAGGTCATTATACATCTGTCAAAACCTGCACAATGCACACCACCAAGAATGACCCCTAAGGTACACTCTGGACTTTGGGTGATAATGATGTGTCAGTGTAGGTTCTTCAGTGGTAACAAATGTACCACTCCAGTGAGGAATGTGGATAGTGGGGAGGCTATGTATATATGGGGATTCTCTATACTTTCTACTCAGTTTCGATATGAACCTAAATCTGCTCTAAAAAAATGAAGTCTGTTTTTTGTTTTTTTTTTTAAATGAGGAGGTGAGGCTAAGAGTGATAGTCACCTAATCGGTAAAACTGGATCCCTTGCCTGTTTTGATTATGGAATCTAAAACACACCTGCAAAAACTGATGTGATTCTTGAGTGGTTTTTGAGTGGCATTCTGTGAATGGGCAAATACAACACATTTGTCCTTATTTACTTGTTCCATAGAACTCTCCTGGCTGCAAAGGAAAGAAAGACTCCCAGATTTCTCTTGTGGCTTTCTGGATCAATAGGCACATCTATATCACATGTTCTGTGCCTTGCTTTGTAAGTACCATGGCACATGCAAAAGAAGGAAGGTCCCTATCCTTAAGAAGTTACCACAGACTGACTAGTTTGAGTCCTGACATTGGACTAAATGAGAAGCCAATGAAATGAAGAGGAAATTTTAGTGAACAAATCATCATCAAGCACTGGAGATGAGAATGATGAACTCTACCTAGGTGATGTTGACTAAGCACAGAGGGAAAAGTTTACTAGTCAAAATAACACTTGCTTCTATAACAGATGAACCTCCAAATCTCAATGACAAAAAAAGAAAAAAGTGTATTTTTTTCTGTGGTCACAGTATAAGGTGGATGCTTCTAGCCGAGCAGCCATCGACTGATCATTCAAGGACCAGCATTCTTTCCAACTGTGGTTTCACCTCCCCCTGGGATGACCCTCAGTGGACTCTCTATTTAGTTGGTGGCTGGGAAAGAGAGGCTTATGCATGAGATGACAGGAGGTTTTAATAGGACAGTTCTGGAGGGGGGCACACTCATCCTACTCATGTTCCATTAGCCAGAACTTAGTGGCCACACTATTGGCAAGAACTTAGTCAGTGGTGACACATTAGTGCAAGGGAGACTGGGAGAAGCAGCATAACTGTGTTTCCAGGAAACAAAAGGAAATGATTTTGACATACAACCAGTTGGTCTCAGCCACCCAAGGAAATAATGGGTCAAAGTCAATTACAGTCTGTGAGCAATGGTGCAAAGGCTGAAGACTTACTTGGAAAGGAGGGTCTGAGGTGACTTCATGAGAAATAAAACCCAGAAGGACTAAGTGGTAAGTTCTTGACCACCTAAGGACAAGTTGTTGAAATACAGAATATTATGAAACACTATAGCATGTAGAGAAGGAAAAAAAAAGCCAACATGACTCAGAGAAAAGTCCTTTCTCTTTCCATGTCACTGGAAAGTTATAGGAGAGAGTGGTATATTTTAAAATGACCCCAGGAGATGAACACACGCTGTAGGACACAGAGAGACTACACTTGAAGACCTAGAGAAAATGAAACATCTACGGTTTGGGGTTGAGTTACAGAGAATTTAGTCTTGTATAGGAAAATCTCTCTCTCAACTGACCTATGTATGTTTGCACATATTGATTAAATGTGTACTCTGATAACTCAGTAGGTACTATTCTCTTCTCTATAAGTTGTATCATTAGTTACCTAGAACATAGCTACCCACACCCCTCAATCTCAGGCATCCACCTTCAGTACTATTACATATAAATTATAAATCAGAGGCAGCTAACATCTGGCTGCCTCTGGAATTACTTAGTGGCCTGATTCCTACTTCTTTTGTTCCATCAAGTCTTATACATAATATCTTTGAACCAGATCTGTTTATGTTTGGTTTGCTTTGGATAATCTTCAGACTTAATTGACCTGATACCTGCATAGCTATGAATACTTTTGTTTGTTTTGTTTAATGAATCTTCACCACATAACAACTAGCACTTCTTTATAGGCTGTGGTATTTGTGATGAAAACCAACATTAAGTTCTAGAATATACTTAGGGTTTCTAAACCTGATGCCCACTGCTGCTGTGGATAAGAGCTATATAATTTCCTTTTCTTGGAGGTTACCTGCCTCCTGTCCACCTAGAACCACAGGTATGGGGGCGGAGGTGGTCATCAGCAAGAGAGGGAACATTAAATATGCAAAGTGTTTTGCCAATAAAGAAGTGCATAGATATGAGGAAGAATCGTCCAACACTTTAAAATGGGATGCAATATGGTTTGGAATGGGAAGAGAGAGAATTTCTGATAGTAGGGGTATAGACTGGGGTCTGGGAGGAGGCAGAAAGCAGGAGATGGCATGCCACCTGTACTTTCTACTCAGTTTTGATATGAACCTAAATCTGCTCTAAAAAATGAAGCCTGTTTTGGGGTTTGTTTTTTTTTTTTTAAATGAGGAGGCGAGGCTAAGAGTGATAGTCACCTAATCGGTAAAACTGGATCCCCTGCCTGCTTTGATTATGGAATCTAAAACACACCTGCAAAAACTGATGCGATTCTTGAGTGGTTTTTGAGTGTCATTCTCCTCATTCACTTCACCTCTATTAATAACTTGACTCCTTCTCCCTTTTCCCCTACCACACCCCTTTTCAGTGAAAAGTCACCACCCTCTACAGTAGTTGAGGGAGAAGGGCCACTTATATAAAGATGGATACTTTAATAAAGATGGGGTATCTTTAAAAAAAAAAAAGGAGAGCAAATGATAAGACTATTAGATTTAACTTTAAGTGATTCCTGGAGGAGATAAATAAGTCAAGGATAACTAATTAATTTAAATTAATTAAATTAATTTCCTGTGGTAGAAGACCCAAACTGAGTTCCCAGTACAGAATTTTCATCCTGTTGATGATGTCTTCACTTACCTCTCTTCTTTTGTAAAATTTATACTCCTCTTTGTATTCTGAGAATTGTCCCATAGGACCTGTCTTCTTAAGTGCTCTTACTGAGCTGGCCTGAATGCTCTAGGAAAGGCTACATGATTCATGATGGGCCAATCAAGGATCTACCCTACAATTTTTCAAAGTGCAAATGTTGGGCAGAAAGTCTTTTCCATTTGTGTGACTAAATCGAAGATGTATGAGGCCAGGAGGCATGGATAGGAATATGTACTCCTGTGGGAAATGCTAGTCTAAGGGGGTAAAAATCTGAGTAGATAGAGAAAGACAGCATGCCCTCTTACTCATGACTGAGACTCCTGATTCCTGTGATTTGGCTAATTGAACTAATATTTTCAACTTCCCTTTTCTTCTTTTAAAATTTTATTGAGTGTGTGTGTTTCTAAGCATGCATAATGCGTATGATTGTCCAAGCCAATTTGGATTGAATTTTGATCAAAATGGCAGCAACAACAAAAGAGTCTTGATTAAGCTATCTAGGGAATTTGTGTATGAATGTGCATAGAAGAATGGTTTTGTTACAGTTAACTCAAAAGTGGCTTTTATGGATAAGCATTGCAGATCCCAAAGCCTATTCATGCTTAAAAAATATAAAGTACTCATTGATAATCCAGAGAAGTTACCAACTGTTCAAGTTTCAGTTTCTCACTCTTCAAGATGAAAAAATGAGTTTATAAGCTTGGTACACATTCCCCAAAATAAAATATATGAGCTATCTAATACTTGAAAATTTTGCTGATTGTGTTCTTTATCATGAATAGACTATACTCATGGACATTATTTGAATTGAAGAGCATGAAAGCTATTTAAAGTTAGGCTTAAAAGGGAGAAGAAAACATCAATTCAGTAAAAAAGAAAAAATTATCTTTTTTGGCATCCAGTTTTTCCTAATGGTGTCTGAACTCCCAATGCAAAGTTGAAGGAGAGTGGTTTGAGTATGTTTCCAAAAACACTGAGCTCAAATTTACTAGATGATATAAAAACACTAGAATAATCTATTAAAGTTATGATCTAATTTATCAAGTAATTTGTAAAGAAAAATTAAATTTGCTTTGAGACTGCTGGAGCCCTGCATTTCTGATTTGAAGGCCTTCTGTGACCCCAGCATAGAAAAGAAGATTGTCCTGAAATAGTTTTCATCCCCAAGGCCTCAGGATAAAACACAGACAGCAATGCAAGTGCAAAACTGACTAGGCTCTTTAACGTAAAACAGGCGGCTTCTGTTGGGTTTTTTTAAATTGCCCCTTCTTCCTGCAACACCCCAGAGAACTAAACATCAAACACCACTGAAAACAAAGGAGATACTTTGGGAGTGAACTTAAATATCCTCAAATTCTCCTCACTGTGACTCACATACAACAGAATTTTGAATATCTGAAAGTAATTCACTAATGTGTTCCACATACAACCTTCTAAAAAGACTGTTAGGTTGGATGTGTACTGAAGATTCACCAAGTATTTACAATAACATTGAGTTGCATTAAAAAAAAAACTAAGAAATCCACTTAAAATATATAACATCTCTAACACTTTGACGTAGAGCAATATCCAACCCTTTGTCCAATTGTCCTGTTCATTTTATATGTCATTGTGAAATTGCAGAAACTAAACAGGCGATACACACATACGCACATGCATGTGGATGGGTGTATCTGTATGTGTCTGACTACATATATATACATATACATGAATGTGTATATATACACACATATCTATACATGCATATATATGCATATATTTTTTATATGCAGCTTTGGAGACTTGGATAAATGTAATGCTTTTAAGCAATGTCCACAATAGCCAAACTGTGGAAAGAGCCAAGATGTCCATCGACAGATGAATGGATAAAAAAGATGTGGTATATATATACAATGGAATATTATGCAGCCATCAAAAGGAATGAGATCTTGCCATTTGCAATGACGTGGATGGAACTGGAGGGTATTATGCTGAGCGAAGTAAGTCAAACAGAGAAAGACATGTATCATATGACCTCACTGATATGAGGAATTCTTTTTTTTTTTAAAGATTTTATTTATTTATTTGAGACAGAGAGAATGAGAGAGACAGAGAGCACATGAGAGGGGGGAGGGTCAGAGGGAGAAGCAGGCTCCCTGCCGAGCAGGGAGCCCGATGCGGGACTCGATCCCAGGACTCCAGGATCATGACCCGAGCCGAAGGCAGTCGCTTAACCAACTGAGCCACCCAGGCGCCCTGATATGAGGAATTCTTAATCTCAGGAAACAAACTGAGGGTTGCTGGAGTGGGAGGTCGGGGGGGAGGGATGGGGTGGCTGGGTGATAGACATTGGGGAGGGTATGTGCTATGGTGAGCGCTGTGAATTGTGTAAGACTGTTGAATCTCAGATCTGTACCTCTGAAACAAATAATGCAATATGTGTTAAGAAAAAAAAAAAGAAGAAGATAGCAGGAGGGGAAGAATGAAGGGGGGGAATCAGAGGGGTAGACAAACCATGAGAGACGATGGACTCTGAAAAACAAACTGAGGGTTCTAGAGGGGAGGGGGGTGGGAGAATGGGTTAGCCTGGTGATGGGTATTGAAGAGGGCACATTCTGCATGGAGCACTGGGTGTTATGCACAAACAATGAATCATGGAACCCTACATCTAAAACTAATGAAGTAATATATGGGGATTAACATAACAATAAAAAATTTTTTTTTAAAAAGTAATGCTTTTAAGTTACGATTTTTTATTTTTTTAAAAGGTAGCTTCTGGAGTGAATCTACTTGAATCTCTGGGAATACATTTTATAATATTAGTAAGTCCAGACAATTTGAGGACTCAAACAATCTTTATGGAACTAAGCCAGATATTATTCAGACTTCTATTTTTACATTATATATCACTACCAGGATTTAAAGGAAATCAAATTAAGAGAAAATGCCAAGATCCTGCTCTGTTCTGTGACAGGATTCAAAATGTTAGGTATTGATTTTACCCACTTTCATTTTTTTTTAACAAAGGCTTTTTTTTTCTTTTCAGGACTTCAGCAATAATTTGGGGACTTCAGAAGCCCCTTGGAAGACTCCAACCATCTTTTCCTACCTTACTTTCCCTGCATTCCCCTATGAACCCCACCGTTGCAACCAAACAGACCTAATTTAGATCCCTTTCCATTTCCCAGTGGTCACAGATAGGACTGACTGACCTCAACCAGCTGTCCCACCTGAAACTGTGAAACTGGGCCTCTTTGACCCAGTTTCCTCGTTTTTTTTTTAAGATTTTATTTGTTTATTTGACAGAGAGAGAGATAGCGAGAGCAGGAACACAGCAGGGGGAGCGGGAGAGGGAGAAGCAGGCTTCCCGCCGAGCAGGGAGCCCGATGTGGGGCTCGATCCCAGGACCCTGGGATCATGACCTGAGCTGAAGGCAGACGCTTAACGACTGAGCCACCCAGGCGCCCCAGTTTCCTCATTTTTAAAAGGCTATTAATAATTACACCTGCCTTGCAGCCTTATTGGAATATTAAATTTGGAAATGCCTAGTATACAGAAGGCACTCAAAAACATCCTTTATGTTTTTTATATTAATGCCTTCTGCTTCTCCCTCTAGATTATGAGTTATTTGGTAGTATTTTTTTTAAGATTTTATTTATTTATTTGAGAGAGAGCAAGAGCAAGAGAGACCATGAGCAGGTGAGAGGCAGAGGGAGAAGCGGACTCCCTGAGCAGGGAGCCCGATGCGGCGCTCGATCCCAGGACTGAAGGATCACGACCATGCTGAAGGCAGACACTTAACTGACTGAGCCACCCAGACACCCCATAGACTGTGAGTTATTTGGGAAAAACATCTTATAAACCTTACATCTCCTGGACACTTCAATAGAAAGCACTCAAATTATGTTTGAGTAATTGAATAAATGTATCTCCGTGTCACTCTTCCTTTCCCATCACCCTTTACTGCCTTTTCATATGTTACTATTTTGGCAAACCCAATTCATATTCCTCATTTTTCACGGGCATCTCATGCCCTGGATCCTTCTTCTATGTTATGCATTAGGAATTCTAATTTTATATAGCTATCAGAACATATCATATAGTTTAACCTTAATTGTTTGACATGTTTTTTTTCCCTTTGCTTACAATGTTCTCACTTAAAAACTAAGCATTTATTTTATTATTTACTGAGCACCTATAATGGAAGATTAAACTATTATGGAAGATACTGTGAAGTGAACAGCTTTGAATAAATCAGGCATGGTCCTCTCCCATGATGTAATCATCTCTCTCTCTCTGAAAAAGTTCTGTGCACTCTTCAATAGTAGTGTGAGGGGTGAAGTTGGGGGCAGTGGGAGAGTCTGCCCCTGCAGGTAAGGGTATTTCATTCCTGGCATTGTTTAGAACTTCTGGCTCAGAGTAATAGGAAAAAGAAGACTTTCAGTCAGACTCTATTATTATGTTAAATTACCTACACATAATGCATTATCTTATTACCTGCATCCAGGGCACATGGCTCCTCAGCACCCTCAGAAATAGTAAAAGGGGGACTTTGGTAAAAGAGTTTAAATCATGAGAAGACATGGTCATCTTTGATTTTGATAAAGGGCAGAAGATAAGCTGGCAGTTAATTAGCATTCACCATTAAAAGCGTCTAACGGCATCTTAACAGCTGGATGCCAGGCTACTGTGAGGCACTGATAGCACCCAACTTCTTTCCAACATCAGGATCCAAAAATCCGATTCTTATCTCCTACAGGAAATTATGGACAATAACACAGGGCTCGAGAGGAAGCAAACACTGACATGTATTCAGAGAATTGGGTGGGTTGTGGAGGGTGAAAAAATGAGATTGATATCTGTACCCCAATGTTCCTTGCAGAATTATTTACAGTAGCCAAGATGCAGAAACAACCAAAGGGTCCATCTATGGATAAATGGATAAAGAAAATATGGAATAAACACACACAAAATGGAATTATTACTCAGCCATAAAGAGAATGAAGACTTGCCATTTGTGAAAACATAGATGGAACCTGAGAGCATTATGCTAAAGTGAAGTAAGTCAGACAGAGAAAGATAAATAAATGTATAATCTCACTTATATGTGGAATCTAAAACAACAAGAACAAAAACAAAAACAAAAACAAAAACTAATGAAGTTCACAGAAATAGAGAACAGATTGGTGGTTGCCCAAGGGAGTGGGTAAACAAAATGGGTGAAGGGAGTCAAAAGGTGGAAGCTTCCAGTTACAAAATAAATAAATCATGAGGGTGCAATGTACAACATGGTGACTATAGGTAATAATATATATTGCATATATAAAAATTACTAGGAAGAGTAAAACTTAAAAGTTCTCATCACAAGGAAAAAAATTGTAACTAGGTATGGACTTATTGTGGTGATCATTTTGCAATATATACAAATATCAAATCATTATGTTGTACACCTGAAACTAAAATAATGTTGTATATCTATTATACCTCAATAAAACAATTTTAAATACATTTTAAAAATGAGATCGACAATGAGAGAGGGCCTATGGGGATGAGGGTGAGGGTGTCCCCAAACTGAGCAAAGCTACTCAAAGTATAGAATTAAACACAAGCAAAATGAGTTTTGAATGTAAATTTAAGAGTTGACAAAATCCTCTCCTGAAACTCGACCATCCTGTGTGCTTTACATGTTCAGGACCATTATTTGGACTTAAAGTGTGATGGTGTAAGTACTTTGTGAATGGCTTACCAGCTGTCACTAGGACTATGGAATCTGGAATGTACCACAATATAGAGTTTAATGGTGGGATTATGTATACACACCTACCACAGTTAACTAACAAAAATAACTTTCTGACAATCAGCTTTCTACCTCCTCTCTGTTGTTACAGATTTGAGTATATCAGCTCTTTTGCATGGTTCTGGAACAAAAGAGGAAGGCCATGTCTCCCTCAGGGTTCATGTTGATTGCTTCCAGAAACTCTGGAAATCTTTGTTGACATATTTACATCCCACTTCTACTGAGCAATGGAAGGGCCAGGTTAATTCACCAAAGAAATTGTCATCTCGGGGAACACTGGGGAAAAAAGTATCTCATTGCACAAGTGAGCCATTTGTTTCTTTTACATTTTGCCACCCACTTTGCTAGTAAGGGTGGAGCAGCTAGGTTGAAAATGATGGATTGCCCTAAATGGGCAGCTACCGAAATCCTGCAACTTCAATGGGTCACACTAAGCAAAAGATAACTTTTCAGGCAACAGAATAAATTGTCCTCATGTGGCACAGTGTTCACAAATAGCCCTGCTCTCCTGTCAGATGCAAAAGCCCCAAACATTTCTCTTTCTTTGATTTTCTTTCTTATTTTCTCCCAGGTTTATTCCTCTGAATAAATTTGATCTTTTTTTAAGATTTTTTATTTATTCATTTGAGAGAGAGACAGAATGAGCAGGGGGAGGTTCAGAGGGAGAGGGAGAAGCAGACTCCCTGCTGAGCAAGGAGCCCAACATGGGGCTCAGTCTCAGGACCCTAGGATCATGATCTGAGCCAAACGTAGATATTTAACCCACTGAGCCACCCAGGTGCCCCTAAATTTGATCTTTACATTCTGATCTTATCTGTTTTCCTTCACCTCAACATTCTATAGCCTTACTCACTGATTAGAAATCAACCTTGCTGAGAAATCATGTTTCATTTTATATCTGCATATACGATAAATATCAGAAGTCCTGTTACCTGTCCTGTTAAGAAGCTGTTTCCTTTGCTTCCTCTGCCCCTCCCCTATAGTACAGAGTTCCATTCATTTATTCAACACACAGAGCCTGGATCCTGCAATAGAGATATATATGAGAGATGATTTCTGACCTCCAGGAGGGTCAATGAACATATGAGCAGCTAATAGATTTACACTCTGATAAGTGCGATAACCATGAACTCACAAAGGTGAGAGTTTCAATGCTAAGTGTTAAAGGAAGTATGCACAGAGAAGGAGGGTCTTCCAAATTGACTACTGCAGAAAGATCCAGTAGGGATTTGTCAGGAAATTCTCCCTTGACTAAAAAAGTATGGGCTCAAACATTCTTTCTTTAGTAGCAGCTTTCCTGGAATATAATTCATTAAATATAACATTTATACTTTTAAAGTATAAAGAGTTCAGTGGTAAATTAGTATATCCATGGAGTTGTGCAAGCTTTTTCACTGTCTAATTTTAGAACATTCCCATCATTCCAAAAAGAAACACTGTATCCTTTAGTAGTTGATCCTCATTCTTCTTTCCCTGCAATACTTGGGAGCCACTAGCCTACTTAACGTTACTTTACACTGACCTACTTTGGATATTTCATATAAATGGTGTCAGACAATAAATGGCTTTATCTGACCAGTTTCTTTCACTTAGCATAATATTTCAAGGTTTATACCTGCTGTAGCATGTATCAGTGCTTCCTTCCTTTTTTATGGTCAAATAATATTCCACTGTATGGCTATGCCACAATTTGCTTATCCATTAATCAGTCAATAGACATTTGACTTGCTTCCATTTTTGGCTAATATGAATAATGATGCTATTGAACATTCATGTCTAAGTTTTTTATGTAGACCCAGGTTCACATATTTTCAATTTTATTGAGTGTATAGCTAAAAGTGGAATATCTGAGTAACAAAAAATTTACAACTTTAGCTTTGAAAGGATAGGCCAAATTGTTTATCAAAGGAGCTGTGGGGGGAGCAAGATAGCAGAGGAGTAGGAGACCTAAATTTCATCTGGTCCCAGGAATTCAGCTGGATAGGGATCAAACCATTCTGAACACCTACGAACTCAACAGGGGATGGAAGAAAAGAATAGCAACAACTCTCTGAACAGAAAAGCAACCACTTTCTGGAAGGTAGGATGTGCGGAGAAGTGAATCCGAGGCAATATTCGGGAAGATAGACAGCGGGGGAGGGGGCCTCCATCAGCCGCTTCTGGCAAGTGATAGAGCCACAGAGCACAAAATCGTAAATTTTAGAAGTCGGCTCTGCTGAGGGACATCGCTCCAGTGGCTAAGCGGGGGGGGGGGGAACACTTGATGGGACAGTGTGGTATCAGGACCGTTGGGGTCACAGAAAGACCCAGGGTGCCTGAGTGCGGCAGAGCTCCCAGGTATCAGAGCGGGGAAGCCGGCTGCAGAGACAGAGGCGAGGAGCGGGCTCTCAGCTCGGGGTTGCCATAAACTGAGATCCATGGCACAGACGGGCCACTGCTCTTCCAGCAGGGCCCCAAAAAGCGTCAGATCCAGGGAGACTCCTCTTCCTCCCCGGGGAGAAGTGGCGCAGGAGCGCACCACAGGGATCTGCTAGGTTTGGAGACTCCACATGGGGTGGTGTGCCAGAGATAGAAATGCTCGGTCACAGGCCAGGTGAGCACGGAGTGTGGCCAGAGACTGGGAAGATGGGAGTGATTGACTGCTTTTCTCTGGGGGCTCACTGAGGGGTGGGGCCTCAAGTTCTCAGCTCCTCCGGGGTGGGGACTGGGAGGTTGCCATTTTCACCCTCATCCTCCAAAGCTGTAGGGAAAGCTTGCAGGGAACAAAAGCTATGGAGAGCAAACCTGAACACATTATTTAGCCCGGACTGGCAAGGACGGGGCAATTCCGCCTCTGGCAAAGACATTTGAGAACCACTGCAACAGGCCCCTCCCCCAGAAGATCCGCAAGAACAGCCAGCCAGGACCAAGTTTACAGATCAATGAGAATGGCAGAACTCCAGCACTAGGGGAATACAGTACATAGCAGACATGGCTTTTTTCCCATGATTCTTTAGTCCTTCAAAGTTAAATTTTTTAATTTTCTTTTTTTCTTTTTCTTTTATTTGTGAATTTTTCTTTTTCCCTTTTTCAACCAACATCTTATCAATTCCTTTTCTAAAAAATCTTTTTTATTTTTCATTTTTAGAGTCATATTCTATCCCTTCATAGTAGTTTACCTTATTTTTGGTATATATATATAAGTTGTTCTATCTTTAAAATTCTGGGATACAGTTTCTTCTAACAGACCAAATATACCCTAAATCTCTAGTGTATGGCTTTGTTCTAGTCTCCTGCCTGATCACATTCTCTCCTTTTTTTTTTAAATCCTCTTCTTTCTTTTTTCAACCAACTTCTTATCAATTCCTTTTATAAAATGTTTTATAATTTTGACCTTTACAGTCATATTCCATCCCTTCATCCTATTTACCCTTATTTTTGTACACATATAAGTTTTTCTTTCTTTAAAATTTTGGAAGGCACTTTCTTCTAACAGACCAAAATATGCCCAAAATCTAGTGTGTGGCACTGATCTATGCACCAGCCTGATCATATCTGATCATATACTGTTTTTCCTTTTTGAAATCTTTTTCCTTTTCTTTTTTCTTTTTTCTTTCTTTCCCTTTATTTTCCCCTGGTTTCAGGTCTCTTCTGATTTGTTTACTGTATATTTTTCTGGGGTCATTGTTACCCTGTTAGCACTTTGTTCTCTCATTCATCTATTCTCCTCTGGACAAAATGACAAGATGGAAAAAATCACCTCAAAAAAAAAGAACAAGAGGCAGTACCGACTGCCAGGGACCTAACCAATATGGACATTAGTAAGATGTCGGAACTAGAGTTCAGAATGTCGATTTTAAAGATACTAGCTGGGCTTGAAAAAAGCATGGAAGGTATTAGAGAAACCCTTTCTGGAGAAGTAAAAGAATTAAATCTAACCAAGTTGAAATCAAAAAGGCTATTAATGAGGTGCAATAAAAATGGAGGCTCTAACTGCTAGGATAAAGGAGGCAGAAGAGAGAATTAGTGATACAGAAGACCAAATGATGGAAAATTAAGACACTGAGAAAAAGAGAGATAAACAACTATTGGATCATGAGGGCAGAATTTGAGAGATAAGTGATACCATAAGATGAAACAATATTAGAACAATTGGGGTCCCAGAAGAAGAAGAGAGAGAGGGGCAGAAGGTATATTGGAGCAAATTATAGCAGAGAACTTCCCTAATTTGGGGAAGGAAACAGGCATCAAAATCCAGGAGGCACAGAGAACCCCCTCAAAATCAATAAAAATAGGTCAATACCCTGAAATCTAATAGTAAAACTTACGAGTCTCAGAGACAAAGAGAAAATCCTGAAAGCAGCTTGGACACAAGAGGTCTGTAACCTACAATGGTAAAAACATTAGATTGGCAACAGACCTATCCACAGAGACCCGGCAGGCCAGAAAGGACTGGCATGATATATTCAGAGCACTAAATGAGAAAAATATGCAACCAAGAAAATACTATATCCAGCTAGGCTGTCATTGAAAATAGAAGGAAAGATAAAAATCTTCCAGGACAAACAAAAACTAAAGGAATTTGCAAACACAAAACCAGCCCTACAAGAAATATTGAAAGGGGCCCTCTAAGCAAAGAGAGAGCCTAAAAGCAACATAGACCAGAAAGGAACAGACTATATACAGTAGCAGTCACCTTACAGGCAATACAATGGCACTAAATTCATATCTTTCAGAGTTACCCTGAATGTAAATGGGCTAAATGCCCCAATCAAAAGACACAGGCTAACAGATTGGATAAAAAAAACAAGACCCATTGATATGCTGTCTGCAAGAGACTCATTTTAGACCCAAAGACACCTCCAGATTGAAAGTGAGGGGGTGGAAAACCATTTACCATGCTAATGGACACCAAAAGAAAGCTGGGGTGGCAATCCTTATATCAGACAAATTAGATTTTAAACCAAAGACTATAATAAGAGATGAAGAAGGACACTATATCATACTTAAAGGGTCTATCCAACAAGCATATCTAACAATTGTAAATATCTATGCCCCTAACATGGGAGCAGCCAATTATATAAGGCAATTAATAACAAAAGCAAAGAAACACATCGACAACAATACAATAATAGTGGGGGACTTTAACACCTCCCTCACTGAAATGGACAGATCATCTAACCAAAAGATCAGCAAGGAAATAAAGAGCTTAAATGACACACTGGACCAAATGGACTTCACAGATATCTTCAAAACATTCCATCCCAAATCAACAGAATACACATTCTTCTCTAGTGCCCATGGAACATTCTCCAGAATCGATCACATCCTAGGTCACAAATCAGCTCTCAACTGGTACCAAAAGATTGGGATCATTGCCTGCATATTTTCGGACCACAATGCTTTGAAACTCAAACTCAATCACAAGAGGAAAGTCGGAAAGAACTCAAATACATGGAGGCTAAAGAGCATCCTACTAAAGAATGAATGGGTCAACCAGGACATTAAAGAGAAATTTTAAAAATTCATGGAAACAAATGAAAATGAAAACATAACTGTTCAAAATCTTTGGGATGCAGCAAGGGCAGTCCTAAGAGGAAAGTATATAGCAATACAAGCCTGTCTCAAGAAACAAGAACAGTTTCAAATACACAACCTAACCCTACATCTAAAGGAACTGGAGAAAGAACAGCAAATAAAGCCTAAACCCAGCAGGAGAAAAGAAATCATAAAGATTAGAGCAGAAATCAATGAAATAGAAACCAAAAGAACAGTAGAACAGATCAATGAAACTAGGAAATCGGAGGGGTAGACGAACCATGAGAGACGATGGACTCTGAAAAACAAACTGAGGGTTCTAGAGGGGAGGGGGGTGGGAGGATGGGTTAGCCTGGTGATGGGTATTGAGGAGGGCACGTTCTGCATGGAGCACTGGGTGTTATGCACAAACAATGAATCATGGAACACTACATCTAAAACTAATGATGTAATGTATGGGGATTAACATAACAATAAAAAAATTTAAAAAAAAAGAATGAACAAGATTGATAAACCACTGGCCAGACTTATCAAAAAGAAAAGAGAAATGACCCAAATAAATAAAATCATGAATGAAAGTGGAGAAATGACAACCAACACCAAAGAAATACAAACAATTATAAGAACATATTATGAGCAACTATACGCCAGCAAATTAGATAATGGGAGGAAATGGATACATTCGTAGAGATGTATAAACTACCAAAACTGAATCAGGAAGAAATAGAAAACCTGAACAGACCTATAATCACTAAGGAAATTGAAGCAGTAATCAAAAAAATCTCCCAGCTTCCCAGGGGAATTCTACCAAACTTTTAAAGAAGAATTAATACCTATTCTTCTGAAACTGTTCGAAAAAATAGAAATGGAAGGAAAACTTCCAAACTCTTTTTATGAGGCCACCATTACCGTGATCCCAAAACCAGACAAAGACCCCATCCAAAAGGAGAATTACAGACCAATATCCTTGATGAACATGGATGCAAAAATTCTCACCAAAATACTAGCCAGTAGGATCCAACAGTACATTAAAAGGATTATTCACCACAACCAAGTGGGATTTATCCCTGGGCTGCAAGGTTGGTTCAACATCTGCAAATCAATCAATGTGATACAATACATTAATAAAAGAAAGAACAAGAAACATATTACACTCTCAATAGATGCAGAAAAAGCATTTAACAAGGTACAGCATCCTTTCTTGATCAAAGCTCTTCAGAGTATAGGGATAGAGAGTACATACCTCAATATCATAAAAGCCATCTATGAAAAACACACAGTGAATATCTTTCTCAATGGGGAAAAACTGAGAGCTTTCCCCCTAAGGTCAGGAACACGGCAGGGATGTCCACTCTCACCACTGCTATTCAACAAAGTATTAGAAGTCCTAGCCATAGCAATCAGACAACAAAAAGGAATAAAAGGCATCCAAATCGGCAAAGAAGAAGTCAAACTCTCACTCTTTGCAGATGATGTGCTACTTCTATGTGGAAAACCCAAAGACCCCACCCCAAAACTGCTAGAACTCATACAGGAATTCAGTAAAGTGGCAGGATATAAAATCAATACAAAGAAATCAGTGGCATTCCTATACACCAACAACAAGACAGAAGAAAGAGAAATTAAGGAGTCAATCCCATTTACAATTGCACCCAAAACCATCAGATACCTAGGAATAAATCTAACCAAAGAGGAAAAGAATCTGTACTCAGAAAACTATAAAATACTCATGAAAGAAATTGAGGAAGACACAAAGAAATGGAAAAACGTTCCATGCTCATGGATTGGAAGAACAAATATTGTGAAGATGTCAATGCTATCTAGAGCAATCTACACAGTTAATGCATTCCTTATCAAAATACCATCAACTTTTTTCAAAGAAATGGAACAAATAATCCTAAAATTTGTATGGAACCAGAAAAGACCCCGAATTGCCAGAGGAATACTGAAAAAGAAAAGCAAAGCTGGTGGCGTCACAATTCTGGACTTCAAGCTCTATTACAAAGCTGTAATCATCAAGACAGTATGGTACTGGCACAAAAACAGACACATAGATCAGTGGAACAGAATAGAGAGCCCAGAAATGGACCCTCAACTCTACAGTCAACTAATCTTCAACAAAGCAGGAAAGAATATCCAATGGAAAAAAGACAGTCTCTTCAACAAATGGTGTTGGGAAAATTGGACAGCCACATGCAGAAGAATGAACCTGGACCATTTCCTTACACCACACACAAAAGTAGACTCAAAATGGTTGAAAGACCTAAATGGGAAACAGGAGTCCATCAAAATCCTAAAGGAGAACACAGGCAGCAACCTCTTCGACCTCAGTCACAGCAACTTCTTCCTAGAAACATCACCCAAGGCAAGGGAAGCAAGGGCAAAAATGAATTATTGGGACTTCATCAAGATAAAAAGCTTTTGCACAGCAAAGAAACAGTCAACAAAACCAAAAGACAACCGACAGAATAGGAGAAGAAATTTGCAAATGACATATCAGATAAAAGGCTAGTATCCAAAATCTATAAAGAACTCATCAAACTCAACACCCAGGGGCACCTGGGTGGCTCAGTCGTTAAGCGTCTGCCTAAGGCTCAGGTCATGATCCCGGGGTCCTGGGATCAAGACCCGCTTTGGGCTCCCTGCTCGGCGGGAAGCCTGCTTCTCCCTCTCCCACTCCCCCTGCTTGTGTTCCCTCTCTCTCTGTCAAATAAATAAATAAAATCTTAAAAAAAAAAAAACCCTCAACACCCAAAGAACAAATGATCCAATCAAGAAATGGGCAGAAGACATAAACAGACATTTTTCCAAAGAAGACATCCAAATGGCCAACAGACACATGAAAAAGTGCTCAACATGCTCAGCATCAGGGAGAGCCAAATCAAAACCTCAATGAGATACCACCTCACACCAGTCAGAATGGGTAAAATTAACAAGTCAGGAAACGACAGATGTTGGCGGGGATGTGGACAAAGGGGAACCCTCTTACACTGTTGGTGGGAATGCAAGCTGGTGCAGCCACTCTGGAAAACAGTATGGAGGTTCCTCAAAAAGTTGAAAATAGAGCTATCATATGACGCAGCAATTGCACTACTGGTTATTTACCCCAAAGATACAAATGTAGGGATCCGAAGGGGTACATGCACCCCGATGTTTATAGCAGCAATGTCCACAATATCCAAACTACGGAAAGAGCCAAGATGTCCATCGACAGATGAATGGATAAAGAAGAAGGGGTATATATATATACAATGAAATATATGTAGCCATCAAAAAGAATGAAATTTTGCCATTTGCAACGATGTGGATGGAACTGGATGGTATTATGCTGTGCAAAATAAGTCAATCAGAGAAAGACATGTATCACAGGATCTCACTGATATGAGGAATTCTTAATCTCAGGAAACAAATTGAGTGTTGAAGGAGTGGTGGGGGCTGGGAGGGATGCGGTGGCTGGGTGATAGACATTGGGGAGGGTATGTGCTATGATGAGTGCTGTGAATTGTGCAAGACTGTTGAATCACAGACCTGTACCTCTGAAACAAATAATACATTATATGTTAAAAAAAAAAAAAAAAGAAGAAGAAGAAGATGGGAGGAAGGGAAAAATGAAGGGGGGAAATCGGAGGAGGAGACGAACCATGAAAGACTATGGACCCTGAGAAACAAACTGAGGGTTCTAGAGGGGAGGGGGGTGGGGGGATGGGTTAGCCTGGTGATGGGTATTAAAGAGGGCAAATATTGGGCGCCTGGGTGGCTCAGTTGGTTAAGCGACTGACTGCCTTCGGCTCAGGTCATGATCCTGGAGTCCCAGGATCGAGTCCCGCATCGGACTCCCTGCTCGGCAGGGAGTCTGCTTCTCCCTCTGACCCTCCTCCCTCTCATGCTCTCTGTCTCTCATTCTCTCTCTCTCAAATAAATAAATAAAATCTTTTTAAAAAAAAGAGGGCAAATATTGAATGGAGCACAGGGTGTTATACGCAAACAATGAATCATGGAACACTACATCAAAAACTAAAGATGTAATGTATGGTGATTAACATAATATAATAAAAGAAAAGAAAAAAAACAAAAAAACAGCCATTATACATTCCCACCAGAAATTTATGAGGTTTCTAATAGGTATCCTAGTGGGGGGGAAGTGATATCTCATTGTGGTTTTGATTTGTATTTTCCTAATGACTAATAATGTTGAGAATCTTTTTATGTGTTTGTTATAATTTTTATTATGTCCTTTTGGAGAAATACATATTCAAATCCTTTGCCTATTTTTTATTTGGGTTTTTTGTGGAGCTGTAATAATTCTTTGTACATTAAGGATACTAGATACTTATCAGAAATGTGATTTACAAATATTTTCTACCATTCTGTTGGTTATCTCTTAACTTTCTTGGTAGTGTCCCTTGAACCCCCAAATTCTTATATTGATCAAGTCTGATTTATTTATTTTGTTGTTGTTGCTTGAGCTTTTGGTGTCATATCCAAATCCATTGTCAAAAATATTTACTCCCATGTTTTAAGTGTTTTATAGTTTTGGCTTATATATTTAGATCTTTGGTCCATTGCAAGTTGATATTGTAATTAGTGTGAGGTAGGAGTCAAACATTCACATATTCATTCATTCATTCACTAATTCATTCATTCATTCATTCATTCATGTATCCTGTTGTCCCAGCACCATTTGTTGAAAGCACTGTTCTTTCTCCCAGTGAATGGTCTCAGCAACCTTGTCAAAAATCAACTGATCGTAAGTATAGGGGACTCTCAATTCTGCTTTATAGGTTTATGTCTATCCTGTGTCAATGCTATACACTTTTGATTACTGAAGCTTAGTAGTAGATTTGAAATTGGGAATTATGATTCTTTCAACCCTGACCTTTTTTGATTATTGTTCTGGCTATTCTGGGTTCCTTGCATTTCCATATGAATTTAGGATCAGTTTGTCAACTTCTGCAAAAAAAGCAACTGCGATTTTGATAGAGATTGAATATGGAAGTCAATTTGTAGAGTACTGCCACCTTAACACTATTAAGTCTTCCAGTCCATGAACATGGATGGCTTTCCCCTTATTTAGGTCTTCTTTAATTTCTTTCAATAATGTTTTGTACTTTTCCAGTTAACTTGCATTTTTTTTGTTAAATTTATTCCTAAGTATTTCTTCATTTTTATGCTATTGTAAATTGAATTTGTTTCTTAATTTCATTTTCTGATTATTCATTTTTAGTGTATAGAAATTGACTTTTTAATATTGATCTTGTATCCTGTAAACTTGTTGAACTGGTTTATTAGTTCTAATAGTGTTTTGTGGGTGGGTGTGGGGAAAAGGATTCCTTAGGATTTCTTATTTGCAAGACATGTCATCTGTGAATACAGACAGTTTTACTTCTTTTCAAATCTGAATGCCTTTTATTTCACTTTCTTGTCTAGTTGCCCTGGCCGGAACCTCCAGTATGTATTTGAATAGAAGTGGTCACCACAGACATTTTTGTCTTGTTCCTAATATTAGGGGAAAGCAGTTACATTTTTACCATTAAGTATAATGTTTGTTATAGTGTTTTTATACCATACAAGAAAATATGCTTCCACTCATAATCTGTTGACTGTTTTTTATCATGAAAGGATTTGGATCTTATGAAATGATTTTTATGCATCTATTTAGATGATCATCTTATTTTTGTCTCTTATTTATTAATATGTCATATTACACTGCCCAAGTTTTTCAATGTTATACCAACCTTGAATTCTTGTTATCAATCCTACGTTGTTGTGGTATATTATCCCTTCTACATGTTGTTGTATTTGGTATGTTAAGGATGTTTGCATTTATATTAATAAGATAAATTAGTTTCTAGTTTTCTTTTCTTGTGGTATCTTTGTCTTTTTGGTAAGAAAGTCATACTGGCTTCATAAAGTAAGTTAGGGAGTATTCCTGCCTCTTCTGTTTTTTGGGATAGTTTTTATGTGCTCTGACAACAATGGGATAAAATTAAAAATCAGAAACAGAGAGAAATTTTAGAAATTCACAAATATATGGAAATTAAAAATATACTCCTAAATAATCAATAGTCAAAGAAGAAGTCACGGGCGCCTGGGTGGCTCAGCTGGTTAAGCGACTGCCTTCGGCTCAGGTCATGATCCTGGAGTCCCGGGATCGAGTCCCGCATCGGGCTCCCTGCTCAGCGGGGGGTCTGCTTCTCCCTCTGACCCTCTTCCCTCTCTTTCTATCTGTCTCTCATTCTCTCTCTCTCAAATAAATAAATAAAATCTTAAAAAAAAATAAATGATATTATCCTAAAAAAAAAAAAAAGAAGTCACAATATACCAAAATGTATGGAGTTCTGCTAAAACAGTACTTAGGAGGCATTTATAGCCATAAATGCCTACATTAAAAAAGGATGATCTCAAATCAATAACCCAAACTTCCAACTCAAGAAACTAGAAGATAAAAGCAAATTAAAGCCAAAGCAATCAGAAGGAAGGAAATAATAAAGATTAGAACAGAAAGGAATAAAATAGAGAACAGAAAAATAGTAGATAAAAATCAACAAACTAAAAGTTGGCTCTTTGAGATGAACAACAAAATTGACAAACTTTTAAACTGACAAGAAAAAAGGTATTTCTTCTAAGAAACAGATAACAATTATCATAAGGAATTTTTAAAACAGTTAAAAAGTGGACATTGATAGAGTTGATGTCTATCCTAGAACCATTTTATAGTAGCAGATACTAACTTAGGGTAACTGTTCTTATTGTTCTTAACCTTCCTGACAGGTGAATATTTTAATTTGTCAGTATATTAAGTATGACTACCTACTGATTTCAATAGAAGTTCAAAAAATCATTTTTAAAGGAAATAATGTGATGTATGACTGAGAGTAACTACTTAGCAAACCTTGAATTACTCTCTCAGTTCTCTCTGCACATGCCCATTCCTATTGCATTTCCACAATTTCTCCAACACGGTAGGTTCTTTGTCTAACTGATCTAATGAAGTAATCTACTCAAAGTATTCACAGACGGTGACTCAGGAAATTCATCAGGTGATATTTAATTCTGTTATATATGATGACAGCTTCTTGGAGTCAGGAAGACTGTAACCTCCAAACATCATCAATTCTGAGAACATGAGCAGGTGATTTGATCTCAATGTTTCTAAGTACTACTTAGACATCTGTAAAACTGAGATGAAAACAAAAAATACAACAAATAATTGTTGTGAACATTAAATGACTGGATATAATTTAACCATCTCACACAGATCTGACACAGATTAAGAGTTAACAGTATTTATTTCCTATCTCTTGGTATTCCTCTTCCTTTTTCTGGTGTGTGTTTTTATATATGCTTAAGTGCCACAGAAAGTAAAATTCCATCAAATGAACACAAGATCCACTGAAGCTGAAAAATGAGCTTTTCTGACATTCTGGTTATAGTCATAGCAATTTCCTCTGAAAACTGTGCCAGTGCCCAGAGTTAAGCAGATGTTTAGCTGACCTCACCTTCACTCATGAGAAAATGATTGCTTATTTGCTCATCTATTTTCTTCCAAAAGAAGTAAGGCTAGAAGGAAATTGCTAGCTTCAAGGCTTTAAAAGAGTCATTGGTTTCCCCCATCTGTATATTAATCTCCATTTTGAGCCATATCATGGATATGACTTGAAGGCTAGAAGGTATACCACTATGGTAAGGGTTAATGGTTTTGTATCACAAACCCCCCACACACTCAAAAATAAAAACAATTTTTAACAAAAGAGAACATATGGGAAATAGTTACTTTAATTAAACAGGTCTTTTGAGTTGCCTTTTACTAGCGAATTACTTCTCATTAGCTCATATTATGTGATGCAGTAACCATGGCAATGATCTTCCTATTTCATAGATGCCATAAAACATATGGAATCTGGGCAGCTGTGGTGCCACAGCTGTTGTCAGATGACTTCTATCTCTAGCAAATCTGATCAGGTAGTTACAAAGCAAAATTTGATTTCCATTCTGTCCCAGAACTGTTGAACACTGGAATGGGATGAGGCAAAACTTCAGAATAGCACTGTTAAATAGAATTTTCTGTGATGATGGGAATGTTTCATACTCACACTGTCCAATATAGTAGCGACTAGTTGAATGTAGCTCTTGAAAACTTCAAATGTGGTTAGTGAGACTGAAGAAGTGAATTTTAAGTTTTATTTAATTTTAATTAATTAAACTTTAAATCTATATAGCCACACATTGCTAGTGACTACCATATTGGACAGTGAATCTCTTGACTGATTGGAAAAGTGACAATTTTCATACTGAAATTTGAAGAATTCTTGTAACACACTCTAACAAAAACATTTTTTAATAAGAAAAATGCTGTCTAACCAATTCTTATAGGGCTTGAAATTCTACCAAAATCGTGAAATTAAAAATGCCTTAAGGAATGTAAGAATAGTTACCACTGTCATGTTCATAACCCAGATGTTGTTATTGCCAATAATTTTCCCCTCTCCATTCTTAATTTGTCATGATTGCATTCATCAACTGCCACCTCTTTTATTTTCATTTCTCTTCCTTTGGCTCACTTGTCTCCAACGATTTCTATACCCACTTGAGATCACTAATCTACTTTCTCACTGTCACTTATCTCCCTTACCTCCTTTACTTCTTTGTTCATAATTCCTCATTTAAAGCAATTTCTTGCATAGACTTTTAATTCCATCTCCTCTCTTTCCCTTATCTGGAGAGGGCCTAACCTTAGCTTAAAATTCAAGTCCCCTTCCCATAGGAACAGCTGAATGTGATGGGAGAGAAACACATATGCATACTAATCTCATTTTACATCCATGCCATTCATATGACTAAAGGATGTCACCCTTTAGTACTGGTTAATTTCCTTATCATTAAGTCTTCTATATATCAAGGTGTGAAAATTGGGGCACCTGGGTGGCTCAGTTGGTTGGACGTCTGCCTTCAGCTCAGGTCGTGATCCTAGGGTCCTGGGATCGAGCCCCGCATCGGGCTCCCTGCTCAGTGGGAAGCCTGCTTTCTCCCTATCCCACTCATCCTGCTTATATGCTCTCTCTCGTTGTCTCTCTCTCTGTCAAATAAATAAAATATTTTTAAAAAATAAAATAAAAAATTTTTAAAAAAGGTGTGACATCTCCAATCCTCCAACCCATGCTCTCTCCTCAATTGTGACTGTTTCTTAACTCAGAGAGCATAGAAGGAAACTGAAGAGGACTTGCACAGACTCTTAAGATCAAAGCTACTAGCCTGACCCATTGCTCTGACTTCCTCCTATTCTGATGGATAAATTTACTGTACCTGTAAGAGCAATTCATCCACCTGTGCATTGTATCTTTACTCAAGGAATCACTCTAGAAAGTGGCCCTCCCTGTCCTGCATCATGTCTCCCTATCTATAAGATCACTCATATCTCCATATAACATCTGTAATATGCTTTCTTAAAATCAACAAAAATAACAAAAAACCAATCATTCCCTGACTCTAAACCCTACAATCTCCTCAGACCAACCGCTATATAAATACACACAGCAGGGACCCTTCTCTCCGGCCCAAGGCATACTTAGTCAGAAACCATCCATGCCCAGAAGGACGGATGTTCCTGGACACAGAGAGGGGACAAAGGCCCCAGGAGATCAGGCCTCAGTACCAGCACCCCTCTTGCTTCTGGCCACCACCCTACCCACTGCCCTCATGGCCTCTGCCTATGCACCCTGGGAAGAGCACAACAGTACTCTATTGCCCACAATAAACCTCTGTGACTGCCAAAAAACAAAACTCTATAGTTTCTATTTCCTGTCTTCATACCTCTCCTCTTTCTTAAGCCACAGGAGGCTTTCCCCCTGCTATATCCACCATAATTGCTTTTGTCAATTATCAATGACTTCCGTTTGCTAAATTCAGCAATCATTTCTCTGTTCTTATTTCACCTGACTTAGTGATATTGGACATACTTGAATACTCTATCCTCTCTGAAATGCTGTATACACTTGGCTTTTAGGGAATCACTCTGTCACAATTCTAATACAATGTCCCCTATGGCTCCTTTTCAGTCTCCTTAGCTGTTTTTTTTTTTCCCCAAAAAACTGAGATTGACCTCCAAACATGAGCACCATCTCTTACCCCCAGGCTTGGTCCTTGGACTTCTTGTGTCACTTATATTCTTGATGATCTCATCATATCTAATGTCTCCAAATGGCAAATAAACTCATATTTCCCCAAATCCTGAATTCCAAACTCATACCCAACAGCATATTCTATATTGCTACTTGGATATTTAATATGCATCTCAAAATTAAAATGCCCTCTATTAATCATGCTTGTTCCTTCACTAAGATTCCCCCCCATAAATAGAACTTCCATTTTTCTACTTACTCTTCCTCTTTCTGCTCCCATCCATTTATTCTTTCCCCTTCTCTCTCCTCTTTCTCTCTTTCCCTTTCTCTCTCCCACCCCTCTGTGTCTCCTCTTTTTCTTTAACTTAAATCAGAACATGCTATTCCTTGCTTACAAATCCCTCGCACCTGGTCCTTGCTGTCTCTGACTTACAATCCTCCCTCAGTTCATTGCTCCAACCTTACCGCCCTAAGAATTCTCCAACCACAATTCCATTGCAGAACTTCTATATTTGAAATACTGTTCCTTCTGCTTAGAATACTCTTGCCCAACATATCTGTATGACTTGCTGCCTTGTTTCTTCTTGTCGATAGTGCCACCTTATAGATAGTTTATAAGTGAGAAAACTATAACTAGAGACTAAGAGTTGAATGGAATCTGGAGGTTTTAAATTCTGCATGATGTAGAGACCGTATGAATGAACTTGGTTGAACAAAGAGAATGTTTATGAGTCGGGCTTCAGAACACAGTCCCTACTTCAGCTAAAGATTTTCTATTTTTACCTACTTTATATTTTGGGCTCCCACAGACACTAGTGTTAGTGTTTAAAGACCAGATTTCATGGCTAAGGGAAAAAAAATAAAAACAATATAGCCCTAATTTGTTTATTTGTTTGTTTGCTTACTTGCTTGGAATAGCTATTTCTGTTTGGTCAACAAATTTATCATGATTCATTATGATAAAATAAACCCTAACTGTCAATATGATTGCCAACATAGTCTTAGAATTGGCAAAGATTAATCTGGGACCATTTTTTATATTGTGTCTTAAAATTTATTAGCTTTGTTTATGTGATATATGTTGCTTGGGAATTGATAAGTAGAAAAAAAATTAAGCAATAATTGAAGACATAACATCAGTTTTGCTTTGGGGTTCTTCAGACAAAGAGGTAGTCAAGTATAAGTGATGAATTAGATGGAGTGTTATTTCAAACACATATATTAACTGTTCTTAATTTCCATAAATCAGTCAAGACATGCTAAAAATGTTAAAGTTTAATCTAGGGTCTAGGAAACAGTCCAATAATTGCTACATTTTAATAGCCCATGTGTAAATAACACTTTGCTGAGCTGAGATGAAAATTTCAGTGCCAGTTGCTTTGGGTTTTCTTCAAATTTTCTATAAAACATAAATTAAAATAACCATCTACCCCTAAATATATGGTCTGAGTGGCTTTCATCTTTATCTTAGATAACTTGAAATAAATTTATTAGACTTGCTGGAGGAGGTCAGGTATCTCCACTGCTCTAAAACATTCCATTGAAGTGAAGAGTGTGGCTATAGTTCATGTGGTACTGTAAACTTGAGGGACATGATCATTAGCAAGTCAGTCTTTTTGATCTTTACACAAATCTGTCTTAGAAACAAACTGTGAACACCTGTAGAATGGCTCAGCCCTCCTAAATCTCCTTACTCCTTAGTATTCAGGTCCAAGAATTTCAAGTAAGAATTCTTGGACACTTGTCCACTTTTTATATCTAAAGCTTTTGAGGAGTGGGGGAAGGGAATAACTAAATTGTGGGGTGGGGGAAAGGAGACATAGAAATAATTGAGTTTAAGTGTCAGCTGTCCACATCCTAAGGAAATTATAACTCTGGCAGCTCTGTTCTTGAAGATTAGGTAAAACTGACAAGAATGTCATTTTGCTTCCCACACACTATTCTGACCTAATTTTCTTTCACCAGCCTTCAGTTTCCATCAACAAATTCTTAGTGACAACATGCACACACAGATGAAGGCTGTTCTGTGTGAGACAGGCCAGAACAATGTGTAGGCTCTTTAGTAGCAGCATGGTAATGATTCCTGACAAGGGTACCTTTTCCATTCGTCCTCAAAATATGGGCCTTGGGGAGGTAAATTCACTGAAAGGCTTTAAAAATAGGTGGTGGGTAGAACTGAAAATAAATAAATAAACCGACGGATAATCTAAGTGGGTTGAAACCCTTCTTCAAGGCAAAGGAGGGACCTGCATCCATCACACAGTGACATTATAAATCTGTATGCATTGCAAGGCAATGACATGAAAAATTAGACGGAACAAGCCATAGATGCACAATTTGTCAGCCTCAAAGGAAAGGTTAATGCAAGTTAAATATTGACATGTCAGCAATAAGGATTACACCAACTATAAATTTACACCAATACCCACTGCACTTTAATGATTGTGTGACACTGACAGGTCAACATAGGGTGGAAGAATGATAACTAAGAACATCATAGAAATCAGCACACTTGAAATTTTTAAGATCTCAATTTTTTTCCCCTCTATTTTTCCCTTTGTTATATATTTATAGAAAAACAGATTTATTATAAGGTATTGGCTCATGTGATTATGCAGGCTGATATGTCCCAAGATCTACAGAGTGGGTCTGCAAGCTGGAGACTCAGGAGACCGGATGGTGTGGATCTGGTGTTGAGGCTGAAGGCCTGAGAACCAAGGGAGTGGATGGTACAGTTCCAATTGGAAGGCTGACAGGCTAGAGTCCCAGGGAGAGCTCATGTTTTAGTCAGAGTCCGAGGGCAGGAAAAAATACTGATGTCCCAATTTCAAAGGCAGTCAGGCAGGAAGAATTCTCTCTCACTTGAGGGAGGATCAGGCTTTTTGTTCTATTCAAGCCTTCAACTGATTCAATGAGGCCCACCCACATCAGGGAGAGCAATCTGTTTTACTCAGTCTACTGACTTAAATGTTAATCTCATCCAAAAAACCCTCGTAGAGACACCCAGAATAATGTCTGATCAAATATCTGGGCATCCTATGGCCCAGTCAAACTGACATAAAATTAACCATCACAACTTTCTTCTGAATTTTTGTGTGAGTAAATACTAGCATCTAATAATTATCAAACACTTCTTATGTATTGGGCATTATGCTAAACACCTTACATTTAAGCTCCTGTAAAGGATACCACAATCCTATGAAGCTTTTGGCATTTGCATTAGTTTCATTTGCCAGATGAGAGGTTAAGTAATTTGCTGGTAAGTGAAGGCACCCAAGATTAAAACCCTGGATGGGAACCTAAACTCATGGTGCTAACCACTGTACTCTACTGATGTTCAAAGACATTCTCACTAATTAGTATTCAAACAAATTAGTGCAAAACTTCTATATAATATTATAAGAGATAAAAATCTTCATTTGTAATCAATAGTTTTTCTGCTTCTGCACATCCTTCCTATGGGGGCATTTCAGGGACTAAGTGAAAAAACATCTACTGAAATGTAACAAAACTTAATCATTGCAGTTACCCAGAAGGGAAAAAAAAAATGTCAATGACTCCACAGATAAAAATAAATCATCTCTCTTGAAATTTGGTTATAACTATTATTTGAAATAAGTTTATTTTATTAAATAAAGAGCCAGATGTATATTGTGGAATTTTGAATCTCTTGATACAATGTAGGCAATGGACATTTAAGTATATCTTTCTGAGACAACCACTGTACCTATCACATGTGTATGCTTACCTTTCTTTGTACTGTCATTGACTGATTTAGGTTACATCAATATATCTTTTTTAGAAAATAAAATATAAAATTTTAGAATAAAATGATGGCCAATAAATATTTTCAAAAAAGAGGTCTTACACAATTTTGGAGAACTTTAAATGTCTTCAATGTAACTATAATGTGTAGTTCCTCAAGGTATAGAGAATTCCAGAGAAATCACCTTTTGGTAAGGGATAAGATATTGTTAATTCTCTCATTATGTGAACCAAAATGGACAACTGGGAGTTGCCTTGTTTTGATAGCCATCCACAGAAAAAAATAGGATATGTCCCTTAATACTCCATGAAAATTTTTAAAGGGCATGTTGGAAGTAATTGAAAGTTGTATACATATTAACTTTCTATTGGGCACCACTATAACTCATTCAATGCTATTTAATTTTTTTAAAGATTTTATTTATTTATTTGAGAGAGAGAGAACACATGAGTGGAGGAAGGGACAGAGGGAGAGGGAGAGAATCCTCAAGCAGACTCCCCACTGAGCAGAGAGCCTGCCCCACGGCTCAATCCCAGGACCCTGGGATCATGACCTGAGCTGAAGGCAGACGCTTGACTAACTGAGCCACCCAGACACCCCAATGCTATTTAGTTTTTTAAATCTGTTGACTATAACTCATGTACCAAAAATTTTAAGAGACTTACTGACCTTCCATTTCAGTTTACTGCTTCAACTTTTATATTCCTACCTTTAGACAACACTATTATTCAGAGACCTTCTCATGCCTAGAGAAGTGAGAAGTACATACATACATCTACAATTCCTTTGAATTTGATCAAAGTAATCAGTGAGGACTTTCTTTGTGGTTGTGTTTTCAGAGTAACCTTATTTGTGTATCCCTTCCAAAAATCTCCACCTTGTAGCTAGGCCCCACAAGAAACAAATTACTGTCCTAAGCTAGGTCTGGTTTGGGCTGCATTAGTGCCATTAAATCCCATCTGAGAGCCAGAGCATAGAGGCAGTTCTAGATATGAGTGGAAAATGTGGGCAGTGAAAAACCTTTGATGGTAATGACATGGCTGGCTATCCAACACAGGAAACCAGTCAAATGTGAGAGGAAACCTAACACCCAGATCTTGGTTCTTGTATCATTCCCCAAGAAAAGGAACCAGATTGCTTTGGAAAGATGACTGATCCCAGGGTGGGCGCAGGGAATGCACAAAATGAGTCTGAAGAATCTTATGTTGCCAGAAAGTGAAGAAGTACTCAAAGAAACAAAAGGATGAGGGTATGTCAGAGGGACATGAGAACCAAACTGAAAGGGATCCAGATGTCCAAAGCTGGAGCAATTGGAGCAAAAAAAATAAATAATATAGTATTAGATTATAAACCAAAGTATAAAATAAGTAAATATCCATGAATCCATATTGATGTAAATAAATTATTGAAAAAAATAATAAATGGAGTCAAATAGACAAATATTCCATATAGAATAATTCTAAATGGTTTATGTAGTTACCCCCTCCTCAAGGACATGTACTTAAAAATTCCAACTCCTTGAGCATGAGCTGCATTTAGTGACTTACTCCCGAATGATAAAGTATAGAAAACACATAAAAATGACTTTACAGTGGAGAAACTCTACAAATACCACCTCAACCAGCTAATCAAGCCAGGTGTTAATAGTATGTATCCTTGATATAATTTGATAAGAATAGCACTTTTGCTCTGGTCTTCTCCCCAAAACCCATAAACCCAGTGTGACCAGGAGAAAAATGTCACAAATCCAAATTGAGGACATGCTATAGAATACCTGATCAGTATTCCTCAAAACTGTCAATGTCATTAATACAAGAGAAGGCTAAGGAGACATGACAACTAAATGTAAAATGGTACCCTGGAAAGAATTCTTAAAAAAAATTCTTTAAAAAAAAGAAGACATAATGATCTACTATTAGGACGCCCTTCAGTCTGAAGGAGGTCACGTCCATGTGAAGCAGTTCATGACCACCCTACTTTGGTCAAGATTGGCTCAGGGGCCAAATCCTCATTCTGTAGGGTATAGAAGTTTCAGACTGTCAGGCCATGAGAACCCTGTGCATACGAGGGTAATGGCAGGGGCACTGAGAAAGACATTGGCAGAGTGAATGAAGCAGTCTTCCCCAGGGAGCCTTGGAGCTCACATGATTGAAACCAGACAAACATAAAGGTGACAGTTTCATGAATCATACTCAAGAAAGAGATGGAAAGAAATGAAAACAATTTAAATAAAAGAGAAAAATAAAATTTCCAGTTCAAATGGATTAGGAAATTCAGGATTGAGAAATGAAAATGCCAATGGATAAAAAGCCTTCCAGGATCAATCAATTTATCTATCTATCTATCATCATCTATCTATCTATCATCTATCTATCATCTACCTATCTATCATCTATCTATCTATGTGTGTATCTTAAAATAAACCTACACAGACAATCAACATATATTGACCTTTTTCCTAGTGGCTTGTGGGAAACAATAAATAGGGAAAAGACTGAATTATAAAGAGTTCTGTTTAACACTCAATGGAATCCAAATCAACCAAATGCTACATACATGATTTTGGTTATCGTTTTCAGTTCCATTTAATTTCCATTTTAATTGGAAAGGTGCACTGAAGAACAAAAAAGATGATAAGCCATCACAGAAGTTATTAATTCCAGGAGTAAGGAAGATAATGTTTGTATTTGCCAGAGAAGAGGCAATTAAAGTGAGATTATGATTGAAAGGGATAAGAGGCAAGGCATACAAAGTAGAGGCACTAAAATGTTCAATGGAATAATAGCAGTGAGAGGAGACATGTGGCATTATGATTGGTTATGATAAAAATTTCCAGAAATGTAATGGTCTGTCATATAATTTGTGCTTATGGTGGCAATATTTGCATTAATAAATGATGGTACAATAAAAATATTGTGACATTAGACCCATTGAGCAACATGTCTTAAATTCTAATCTGCAGATGCGTGAAGAATAATACATCTGTGGCATTACAATAGTAGTGATTTTAATAAAAATTATAACTACAATAAGAGTAATAATTAATATCATTTACAATTTACCAAACACCTACACTACATCACTTTATTGCTTCATCTTTGAGTTTATATATATTTGTATTTAAAAAGCTTTTTATTTGAATTATAAATAAACATTTGAGGTCATGCTACTAAGACACTTTGATCCTTTAAAAACTGTACTGTTTACAAGTATGTAATCCAAATATGGTGTCAAATATTCTATTTAAGATCATAAATGATTCATCTATGGAGGTGGATAAAAAGTGTATTCTTCTGGGTTTACCTATTCCATAAGTCAGAAAATGAACTATATCTAAGTAAAAAGTAAATTTATTGTTTCATGTATCAGGGAAGGACGCAGGTAGATTCTGGAGCTCAATACATTAGCAGAGCTGAGTTTCTCCCTTTATTTGGCTTTCTTCTCAGAAAGGCTCTGGCCATTAGGTAAGCATATTGACCACCGAGGCCTTTTCATTCTCCCAGTTTTTGCAAGTAAGGAGACCTTTCCCTTAATCTCCACACACCAAGATTGGTCATGTACCCATGCCTAAATCTGGTATATAGGAACACTGTTTCGTCACCAGCCTGGATCATGCCCCTAACCTATCCTATAGATAGTGACAGGATTTTGTCACTGATAGCCCCACTGGGACCACATGGAGTCGGGGGAAATGCCTTCAAAGTCCTTAAAGAAACATGAACATGGATGATGGGAAAGCATAAGCATACAGAGCATACACCTGCAAAATGCCAACTATATTCTGCTACAAGAGGAAAAGTGTATCTCTAAGGAAATATGTTTTCTTTTTATTCCACTTAGAAGTTTTTATGTTTTGTGTCATTTATATCTAATAGCTTTAATAAGGTTCCTCCTTAGCCTTCTTCAATTTATAATGTCACAGATTTTCAATGAAATAACATCTTCAATTTACAGGCACACACACCCCCCATATAAAATGTTCCCAGAATTAAAATGGTCTCAGATTGCTCAACAACATCACTAATAGAGAACAATTAAGCAGTGTTCTAAAAATTCTGAGAGATAATAATTTCCAACTTATAAATCTATAACTACCCAACCTAGCAATCAAAGATGTATGCATAATAAGGATACATTCATACAAGAACACATTTTAGGGAAGCTACTACCAAAGGATGAGTTTCAGAAGAAGGAAAGTGAAAACCATGAAAGAGCAAGAAAGCACAGAGTCCAGGAAACAGATGATCCAATCTAGGAGAGAGGCAAATAACACTTCGGATGTTGTGTACAAAGAGCTGTGACAGAGGTCTACAAACAGTTGGGATGAGACCGATTAAAAATAAAATAAAAGTAGGACTCCAGAAGAGATGATTCTAAAAAATAAAATAAATCAATATATTATTAAATGTTTTCTAACACCAAAAAATGTTAGTTCTATTGGGAAATCTGGAAATAAGAGTATGGAAGAAGAGTTTTAATTCCAAAAATAAGAAAATGTTGCACACTAGTGGAAATATAATTATAGTATGCTCTATAGCACAGGCCTAAATAATATTTGGGTCATTAAAATGAAAAAGCAAATTTTGACTTTACAAATAATGCTATAGAAAGTCAGTGGTTTGCAAAATATGTCCCAGACCACCAATGTCAAGATCACCTGAGAAATTGTTAGAAATGCAAATTCTTGGGTCCCCCACCCTGAACTACTGAGTCAGAAACTCTGAGAATGAGGCCCAGCAATCCATCTTACAAGCCCCCCTCCCAGCTGATTGTGATGCATGCTACCATGTGAAAATCACTGCTCTAAATATATTAAAGGGTATGAATGTAGGAAGACTGAAATATAAAGAGTTTCCAAGAGGAAAAGATTATGAACTAAACACTCGCCTTCTAGAGTAGAATATTAATGAGAAACAGAACAATCAGACAGTAATATAAGACTATTCTTAAGAAATATAAAAATAAATACCAGGTGAAAGGGGTAAGGGGGACCAAAAATTAGGGATAGAAAGTATAGGACAGGGAACTATTACTTTTCTTGATAACACTTTTAGTGGTATTTGACGTTTTGAACTAAGTAAATGTAATTTAGTAAAAAACAAAATAAAAAAATAAGTGGTAAGTGATAAATGAAAACTAGCAAAAGCATAGATTTTCAAGAAAAATAGAAGAGAGCATGTATATTTGTGCAAGTGAATACTATTCATTTGTATAATATGCAAAATGTGCTTGTATCCATAACTGGCATCAGTGTTTGCATTATTTGCCTGGCCCTAGAGGCATTTGAGTTTGCTACTCATGGACCTATTTTCTGAAAATAGGATGTCACAGGTAGAGATTAGATGAACATCTCAGAATAATTGTGTTAACCTATTAAAGACCTTACCAGTGAATCTGATAGACAATAAAGAAGTAGTGAGATCAGTGTTTAGAAGAAAGAACTATGAGGGTGACATCCAATTGTATGAGGGAGAAAAAGAAAACTGGAGTCAAATACATCTATGAAGCTGGAGTTTGGGAACTGGAGCACAGCCCTGGAAATTTAAAGCAGAAGTTTAAGAACATCATTCAACTTCTGAGAGCTTCCAGACAGAGATACCCTAAAAGCAAACGGACACTCATAGCTGTAGTGTGGAAAGAATTAAGAACTGGGGCTATGGAGCTGTCACCTGTCCATCTCTGTAGGAGTAGAGGTTAAAACTATGCCCTTGATCAATTGAGAGAGAAGGATAGAACTTTCTTGAGTCTCTTGACATTATTGGCATGGTGGATTCTTTATTTTCCTATTCAGACAGTGACAGTTCAATAAATATTGTTGGTGATGATCTATTGCTTTCGTACTGCCTGGGCCATGTAGTGTCTGATGATATGAAGCTAACATGAAACAGTGATTTATATTTTCTATGATTGCTTGATGGATAACTAAACAAAATGTCTAAATATATACGCAAATGAATTGATTAACTAGTCTCACTTTTCAAATGACCTCTGTTTTGTATTCAGCTTTCACGTAGACTTTTTTGATTTATCAGAAGATTTAACTGTGTACAGTATTTGGGTTTACATAGAGTAGGGTGAATTTTAATGAAAATCATTTATCATCTTCAGGACTTAGCCAATACATGCACAAGTCAAGCCTGTTACTCTCTTGCAAGGTTCAGCATATTACAATGGGATTACATCAACTCCTAGAATAAGGACTTTGCGTTTGTACTCAGCCTTTAAAAAATTAATATAACTTTGTTTATAATGATAATGATGACCCAATCTTTAAAATAATGATTATTCTTAAGCTTTTGGGACTCAAACCCAATAATAATTATGAAAATGATAATAAAAATCATTTATTGAGCACCTACTATGCACCAGGTTTTCTATTAGTAATTTTTATACATTAGCTTTCATTTTTTAAAAATTACTCCAAGTTTCTCTACTTCATAGATATGAACATCAAAGTTAAAAAACCATATGAATCGGCAAAGAAGAAGTCAAACTCTCACTCTTTGCAGATGATATGATACTTTATGTGGAAAACTCAAAAGACTCCACCCCAAAACTGCTAGAACTCATACAGGAATTCAGTAAAGTGGCAGGATATAAAATCAATGCACAGAAATCAGTGGCATTCCTATACACCAACAACAAGACAGAAGAAAGAGAAATTAAGGAGTCGATCCCATTTACAATTGCACCCAAAACCATAAGATACCTAGGAATAAATCTAACCAAAGAGACAAAGAATCTGTACTCAGAAAACTATAAAATACTCATGAAAGAAATTGAGGAAGACATAAAGAAATGGAAGAACGTTCCATGCTCATGGATTGGAAGAACAAATATTGTGAAGATGTCAACGCTATCTAGAGCAATATACACAGTTAATGCAATCCCTATCAAAATACCATCTACTTTTTTCAAAGAAATGGAACAAATAATCCTAAAATTTGTATGAAACCAGAAAAGACCCCGAATAGCCAGAGGAATGTTGAAAAACAAAAGCAAAGCTGGCGGCGTCACAATTCCGGACTTCAAGCTCTATTACAAAGCTGTCAGCATCAAGACAGTATGGTACTGGCACAAAAACAGACATATAGATCAATGGAACAAAATAGAGAGCCCAGAAATGGACCCTCAACTCTACGGTCAACTAATCTTTGACAAAGCAGGAAAGAATGTCCAATGGAAAAAAGACAGTCTCTTCAACAAATGGTGTTAGGAAAATTGGACAGCCACATGCAGAAGAATGAAACTGGACCATTTCCTTACACCACACACAAAAATAGACTCAAAATGGTTGAAAGACCTAAATGGGAGACCGGAGTCCATCAAAATCCTAAAGGAGAACACAGGCAGCAACCTCTTTGACCTCAGCCGCAGCAACTTCTTCCTAGAAACATCACCAAAGGCAAGGGAAGCAAGGGCAAAAATGAACTATTGGGACTTCATCAAGATAAAAAGCTTTTGCACAGCAAAAGAAACAGTCAACAAAACCAAAAGACAACCGACAGAAGGGGAGAAGATATTTGCAAATGACATATCAGATAAAGGGCTAGTATCCAAAATCTATAAAGAACTTATCAAACTCAACACCCAAAGAACAAATGATCCAATCAAGAAATGGGCAGAAGACATTTTTCCAAAGAAGACATCCAAATGGCCAACAGACACATGAAAAAGTGCTCAACATCGCTCGGCATCAGGGAAATCCAAATCAAAACCCCAATGAGATACCACCTCACACCAGTCAGAATGGCGAAAATGAACAAGTCAGGAAACGACAGATGTTGGCGGGGATGTGGAGAAAGGGGACCCTCCTACACTGTTGGTGAGAATGCAAGCTGGTGCAGCCACTCTGGAAAACAGTGTGGAGGTTCCTCAAAAAGTTGAAAATAGAGCTATCATACAACCCAGCAATTGCACTACTGGGTATTTACTCCAAAGATACAAATGTAGGGATCCGAAGGGGTACGTGCACCCCGATGTTTATAGTAGCAATATCCACAATAGCCAAACTATGGAAAGAGCCAAGATGTCTATCGACAGATGAATGGATAAAGAAGATGTGGTATATATATACAATGGAATATTATGCAGCCATCAAAAAAAAAAAAAAAAAAAACGAAATCTTGCCATTTGCAATGACGTGGATGGAACTGGAGGGTACTATGCTGAGCAAAATAAGTCAATAAGAGAAAGACATGTATCATATGAGCTCATTGGTATGAGGAATTCTTAATCTCAGGAAACAAACTGAGGGTTGCTGGAGTGGTGGAGGGTGGGAGCGATGGGGTGGCTGGGTGATAGACTTTGGGGAGGGTATGTGCTATGGTGAGCACTGTGAATTGTGCAAGACTGTTGAATCTCAGACCTGTACCTCTGAAACAAATAATACATTATATGTTTAAAAAAAAAAAAGAAGAAGATAGCAGGAAGGGAAAAATGAAGGGGGCGGATTGGAGGGGGAGATGAACCATGAGAGACTATGGACTCTGAGAAAAAAACTGAGGGTTCTAGAGGTGAGGGGGTTGGGGGGATGGGTTAGCCTGGTGATGGGTATTAAAGAGGGCACGTATTGAATGGAGCACTGGGTGTTATACACAAACAATGAATCATGGAACACTACATCAACAACTAAAGATATAATGTATGGTGATTAACATAACATAATAAAATTTTTTAAAAAAGAAAAAAAAACATATGAAAGTGGCTATATGAAAATACGGTCATATGGCTGTTATAGGAGCATAAAACTCCAATCTAACTTTTCTCCCTCCAAAGTTATTATTTTTTCTCCACTAAAACAAAAGAGATCAGCAAAGAATATAAATCAAACTCATGTTTATCTGTCTTTAAAGCTCACATGTCTTGTGGCAATGCCACAGTGTATCACAAAAGAATTAAAGAAATTAAACAACTTCATCTAGTTACTGCATCATACTTTCATAATGTTGAATAATTGATAAATGAATAAACAAGTCAATGAGTATTTACTGGCATGTACTAAAATCTTGACATACATTAATGCAAACAGAAGGGCTAACCATAATAACTATATGTCATTTACTAGTATTTTACATATGATGAAGCAGGTTAAGAAAAATTAAATCCAGAGAATAAATAGTTATGGGAGTGGGGGATGCAGGGGAGTGAACCCTGGTGTAGCAAACTTCAAAGCCCATTCTTTTAATACTATGTCATGCTGCCTCAAAAATAGAAGCCAATGTTCCTTGTCAAATGTTCCCTGTCAAGAAGAGCATCCCGGTTTAAACTTACATTGTGCAGTGCAAAAGAGAGTGTTGGAGGAATTAAAAAATAAGAGAATATATAACTGTTATTTGCTGAATATCTACTAAATCCCATATGCTATGTATAGTATTTTACACAATATTTTATTTGATCTTTGTCATAACTTTAAGCATGAGATATTACTTGAGTACAGTAACTGTTATATGAATAGATTGCAGAAGTTACAATGGCTCAAAAAGACTGGAAGTTAACTTCTTGTTCACACACTATTTTTAGATCAGTGAACAGTTATGCAGAGCAGCTGTCTTCCATGTTCATTCAGGGACCCAAGAACAGAGGATTTCCATCTTCAATGTGTGGGATTCAAGATCACCCTTGGGATCACTTCCATTACACCCAGCCAGAGAAGGGAAAAAAAACCTGCAGGAGAGTCATGTGGGAGGTTTATACAGGACAAGGAAGGAAACAGTATTCATTACTTCAGCTCCCATCCCCATGGCTGGAAGGTCATGGCTGTACCCTACTATAAGGAAAGCATAAAGCACAGCCTTGGTGAGGCAACTATTTCCCAGGTGCAACTTCCATTATGGAAAGGGAAACATGAATTTTTGGATATGGTTTGTCATCTAGAATCCACATGGATATAAGTGACTCCCTTGTTCATTTAAAGAAACTAAAGTATAAAGACATTCAATAACTTGCCCAAGGAGTCAAGGTTCTGGAAGTGTTAGTTCATAGGTAAGCCTCACTGGCATTCAGCAAACTGTGGCCTATGAGCCAAATCTGGCTGGCCACCTGTTTTTATTGATCAAGTTTTATTGGAACCTAGCCATGCCCGTGGATTTATATATTGTCTGTGACTGCTTTCACACTACACTGGCAGAGTTGAGCAGTTGTGACAAAAGACCACGTGGCCTGCAAAGCCTCAAACATTTTCTATACAGAAGAAGTTTGCCAACTATATTGGTTTCCTATTGCTTCTGTAACAAATTACCACAAACAGCGTGGCTTAAAATAACACAAATTTATTATCTTATAGAACTTTTATAGTTCTGGAGGTCAGATGTCAGAAATGGCTCTTCCTGGGCTAACGTCAAGATGTTAGCAGGGCAACATTCCTTAGTGGAAGCTCTAGAGGAGAATCCATTTCCTTGCATTTTCAGCTTCTAGAAATCACCTGCCTTCCTTGGCCTGTGGCTCCTTTCCATCTTCAAAAGCAGCAAGTCTTTCTTAGCTGGCCAAGTCTTTCTCATGATGATACTCTGACACTGACTGTATTTAACAACTTTTGTGATTATATTGGGCCCACCTAGATAATCCAGGATAATCTCCCCACCATAAAGTTAGCTGATTAACAAACTTAATTTTTATCTGAAATCTTAATTTCCCTTTGTCATGTAATCTAAAATATTCACAGATTCCATGGGTTAGGAAATGAACATCTTTGGAAGGTCATTACTCTACCTATCACAATGACCCCTTCTTTCTATCACCTTCTTTCCCTAAAAGGGAAGTAAGGCTTTTCTACAGTCTAAAAAAACTGATCAGAGCTTCAAAGGATGTTTAAAATATGGATGAGTAGAAAGGATGGAGAAGAGTACTCAGGTGAGGAAAATATTTGGAGAAATTGTAAGGAAAAGGTCATTGAGTCAGAAATGTGTAGGAATTGATAGGCATTTAAGGATCTGCATAAAAGGAATGAATAAAGTTGGAAGTTGGATCTAACTGGGTAGAGTCAGATTATGTAGGATTTTAAGAAGACAAAGAAAAATACCATTTTTTATTGCAAGGTTACCAAAGAGAATCTTATTCTAGTTTAAGGAAAGCATAAGATACAAGATATACCTCTGAAGCAAATAATACATTATATGTTAAAAAAAAAAAAAAGAAGACCCTCTTATGCTCTCTCTCTCTCTCAGTCTCTCTCTCTCAAATAAATAAATAAAATCTTTAAAAAAAAAAAAAGAAGAAGAAGAAGAAGATAGCAGGAAGGGAAGAACGAAGGGGGTGGAATTGGAGTGGGAGATGAACCATGAGAGACAATGGACTCTGAAAAACAAACTGAGGGTTCTAGAGGGGAAGGGTGTGGGAGGATGGTTTAGCCTGGTGATGGGTATGAAAGAGGGCATGTTCTGCATGGAGCACTGGGTGTTATATGCAAACACTGAATCATGGAACACTACATCAAAAACTAATGATGTAATGTATGGTGATTAACATAGCATAATAATAAAAAAAATACAAGATATAAAGATATATAGTGTAAAATAATCTGGACTTTCATTTTTCAAATTTGGAAGTGCGAATAATTGCTACTATCTATTGAACATCTATTCTGTATAGAGCCCATTATAGATATAAGTCTGCAAAGAAGTTATTAGTGTTCCCAAGTTATAGATAAGGAAATTGAGACCCAAAGCAATTGTTTTTAAGTTTGAAGCAGCAAAGCCAGTAAATATTGGGTCTAAGCTTTCTACTCTGAAATGTCAGAAACCATGTATTTATACTGTACAGTCAGGGTAAATATTGGGAACTTCCATCTGTTTTCTCAATCTCTTAGAGCTAGAAATCTAGATTTATTGTAGGTCACACCAAACCTAGGTGGAAATACTTAGGCATAGTTGATGCCTATGATTTGATTTTTCTCTTACTTTTTTGATTAACAAGATTAATAATTAATAACCTATGTGATTAAAATTATGGACATTTAAAAAATGCTCATTCTAATCCATTTGCAAAGTACCATTTGAGAATTGACTCTATAGTTCTACAATACTCTTTTTTGTATTTTGAATTGCAAGTGCCCCACCACCATCTCTGCAGGTCATTGTGAAATTCCTCCAACTGTCCTAAATACTGAAAAGAATAAATTGCATTTTCAGTACTATGGAAATAATTATATTTTCAAGGTCACAATCAATCATCATAAACTCAGTACCTTCCTCTTGGGAAAAGAATGATTCAAATCCCTGATGTATTGCTTTTGTCATTTTGAAAAGAATGTGCCCACTGATATAGCAAGTTATGAAACAATCTGCATGAAAGAAATTCATTGTGCTCTTTAGTCTCTACCTCAATTTATGTTCCACAAAATAATAGCAATGATGATAATACTAGTATATATAATGATTATTTTTGTGTACTTCATTATTTAGAAAATGTCTATATTCAGTGTCTTGTTTAGTTCTAATAATAGTTCTCTGACTCAAGACAATGATGATAATCATTTTTATCTTGTACATCAGCATGGCCATGGAGGTTTAGAACATTTTTCAAGGTCGTGCAATTAGAAGGTAGAAGAGTTGAGAATCAAAGCCAGAGTTCTTAAGAAATGACAAACTAGATGGCCTTTGTGTGTGTTTTTAGAAGTTATGTAAATCAAACAAAGCAAGATTTTTTTTTCTCACTAACCTGTAAAGAGAGCTGACCAAAATACAACAGTTAATTTGACTGATTCTGATATTTGTGCTCCTAGCTTCTAGACTTACCTGCCCTTCAAAGTCCTCCTGCCCCTTTGATGCAAATGCTGGCTGTGTTTTCTTCTATCTTTGCTATAGCAGGAAACTACAGGGTAAATTTCTCATCTCATTTTCAATGAAGCACTGACCTCCCTCACCATCTTGGGGCCCATTTCACTTAATACCAGTTGTTTCTTCTCACTGATTTTGGTTGTTATTTTAATATTTCTTCATGCTCCCCCGTTCCCCTTGACCCCGTCTGAGTCTCTCTGGGAGCTGAAACCCATCTCTTTGATGTCCCAGTTGAAGTTGAAATAAAACATTTCCCTGACCTGAGAAAGACTAGAATGGGGGATGGAAGAGCAAGGAAGACCTAGAAAGGATAATTAAAAATGGGTACAAATGGACTTACGGTATGGATTTGTTCTCCTGAAATGGAGTGGGAGGGAACAACTTAGAGAGTCTCCCATAACCCAGGAAAACAAAAGGGCCCAGGATGTGAGGAAAACCAGGACTAGAAGCCTCTGGTAGGCTCCAAATGTTCTGAGTCATTGGGTCCATAGACCTAATCTGACTTGAGAACAGAAAGAGGTTTCATTTGTGAGGGAATATGAAGTGCATGCATTAGTAATAACTATGCTTAGCAGTGCTCTCCTGGGTCAGCTTGTAATACTCAGCCCTTTTGTCCCTCCTTGAACCGCTTGCAAATCAGAAAGTGCTTCAGTGAAGTCAATGGGTTAGAGCTCTTTGGACAGAAGCCATCTTGCTCAAACTGACGAAAACTCAGATACAGGTTTTTTTACTAATTTAAGAAAAAAATGTAAATAAAATGTTTGCTTAAAATATAACTGAATTTAGTGCTCAAAAAAGATTGTCAGGAATCTGAATTGTCAGGTCTTCATCCTTCAGGTATGTTTTTTTTTCTGTGTTGGCTTCATTCTCAGGATGGAAATCCCCTCTGGTGACCACTCTAGGTTTATATTTCATTCTACCTAGTAATGCCCAGGTAAAAAGAGATTCTCTTCCCTAGCATTCTGGCAAAAAGCCATAGGAGCAAATTTCATAAATTTGGAGTGGGTTACAACCTATCCATGAATGAATCACTGTGATTGTGACTGGCCACGTCTAGGGTATGTGCCCATACCTGGACTGGGGTATAGGGCCGGGCCTTGAACTTAAAGTGGGGAGAAGTAATTCTGCAAAATATATTTTAGTGCTATTATTAGAAGAGGTTGGAATGGGCTCTGAACAGGCACCAAACAATGCACATGTTGGATATTGAAAGATGATCAGATAATGAAAGATGAGATAATGAGAGATAATGAGAGATGAGAGTTGTTGACTGTTTATTATGTGCTAGCTATTTAGAATTGCTTTTTACAAACTAATTCAGTTAATCTTTACAACAACCTTACATGAGAGGACAACTACTATTGCTTTTTTTTACAGAGCACAGAATGGCCGAGTAACTTCTCCCAAGCACACAGGGACCGCCAGAGAGCGTCTTCAGGCGAGAACCCAAACCTATTATTCAGGGCCACACACACTGTTGGGCAGCCAGAGGTCAGCCCAGGGATGAGTAGGGAAGCAGATATCTGAAAGCTGACTTGTACAGAGAGAGGGAGATCTGAGGCAAAACACTTTTTCTTCATAAAATGCAAAGTGAGGATGAATAAGAAGTCTCCTTCTCTCGCCCAAAAGATACTCAAATTTGGACAACACTGGCCACTGAGTCCATACCCTTCAACAAGGTTCAACCCCACTCCATGGCACTCCCCATTCATTCCTTATGCATTGGGGCTTCTTCCTGTTTTTCTTTTTTTTTTTAATTTTATTTTATTATGTTATGTTAGTCACCATACAATACATCATTGGTTTTTGATGTGGTGATCCACGATTCATTGTTTTCGTGTAACACCCAGTTCACTCAAAGCTTCTCTTGCTTCCTGTCCATCACATAAGACTGTGTGCACCCTTAGCTTCTTTCCCATACATGATTCCCTACTCAGTCTACCCAGTCTTTAGATCTCAGCTGCAGTGTCCCTTGGGGACCCTAAATTAAGTCCCCTTGCTCTAAATTCCTGAAGCCGCTGGTCTTTTCCCATCAAAGCACTAATCATATGTCACTCTAAAACCCTGGTAATGTTTACGTTTGCTGATACACAATAAGCCCTCTGAGAAGAGTCTTCCAGCATCTGGCTGCAGAATCCTAGGTTTTAGTTCTAGAATTTCACATTCACTCCCTTTCCCTTCTATTTATAATATAATTGTTTCATTACTGGCTAAACAAATAGCAAATAATCCCTCTTCTCCTTACACACACATCCACACACCCCTCACCTGCAAATAGTGCATCTCAGTTAAAACAGAGCAGTAGCTTAGGCTCAAGGGCAAGTAGAGCCTTTTGCTCCTTCTTCCTATTTCTTTCCTCAGTTTGGAAGGTGTGACTTGACCACAGAAGTCCTGGCAAAAGTCCCTTTTGACTGCACACAGCAGCTTGGGCTGATTAATACTCAGGCTAAGCAAGTGCTTATGGAAAAAACTGACTAGGGACAAAAATAAACAGAAGGAATTGGTAATGTTTTTAGGGCTTTCCACCTCTTAAAGATCTTAATCTGGCCCTGCTCACCAAAGGCAGACAAAAAAGATTAAGGCTGATAAAAACTGCCAATCCTTATGGTTCAAGATACTGTTTGGTTTCTGAGTATTACCCACATTTTTTCCCACTTCTTGACTGGGGAAACTATAGCATGAAGCATAGTATTCCCACAGAAAATTAAGTATAATTTTAATTTATAGCTAGGCAAGGACTCCAAATCTCCTAATACAGAGCTGTTACAACATTGGGAGAATGTAGTGTGATTTGGAGAACATGGTGTGAGAGCCCACTTCTAAAGGTCACCAGAAACACATCTCTAGTCAAAAGAATGTTTAGGTTATTTAGCTTGCTGCAAAAAGGAATGATTTACCGCAGGGGAATCTAGGTGGGAAGAAAGAATTGGGAGTAGCCTCTTACAGGATGTGGGTATTTGTTATTTTATGTTTTTTCATCATGATAACTGTACTCTTTAATCTCCATCATTCATTTCAGCTATCCCCCTACCCACCTCCCCTCTGGTAACCATCAGTTTATTCTCTATAGTTAAGAGTCTCTTTCTTGGTTTGTCTCCCTCTTTTTCTCTCTCTCTTTTTTTAACTTTGTTTGTTTTGCGTCTTAAATTACACATGAGTGAGATCTTATGGTATTTGTCTTTCTCTGACTGGCTTATTTCACGTAGCATTATACTCTCTAGCTCCATCCATGTTGTTGCTAATGGCAAGATTTAATTCTTTTTATAGCTGAATAATACTCCATTATGTATGTCACATGATATATCTTCTTTATCCCTTCATCAATCGATGGGCACTTGGACTGCTTCCATAGTTTGGCTATTGTGGATTTGGGTATTCTTGTGTACTTCATTATTTAGGAAATGTCTTCATATTCAGTGTCTTGTTTAGTTCTGAATCTAGTCCTTTTACAGATTGACAAGGATAATAGAGGGCTCTAAGCAGGGTTTAGGGAAGCAGGGACCAGCTGGGGTTCAGATGTTATAAAAATGCAATTTAATGACTGGGTACCACAATAAATTTAATCTATGAGGCAGGCAGAACAAAGTGAAGTTAGAATTACCATACTAAAGAAGCAGCAGTCACTCAAAGTAGACAGTGTATGTCGAGAGATAAGGATGGTTAGTCACTTCTGTGGTCATGAGGAACCTTGTCCATATCTTATCCAAACTTGGTCAGAATGGCTACAGTGTTTGCCTTGTTTGATCATTATTTATCTTCTCTTTGAAACATTGCACTCTGGTGTTAACAGGGCTGTTTTTCACCTTCTCAGTGATTCAAACTGGAATAACTAAGTGAGGTTCCTTCCTTCTAATCTATAATCTTGTTCTCTCTGTCCCCTCTCTGAGCTCAGGTGCAATCTTACCAAGTAATGCGATAAGAATACGCCACACTCACCAGTACCAGAGAGGATGGAGTAAGGGGGAGCCAGCCCAGGCAAAGTGTCACCCTTTGACAGACCACTAAGCCCTGAGCACATCTCGGGAAAAAGTAGAGGGAAGATGTGGCACTTCCTTCCGTACAGAAATGAATCCAGTCCTCTCACTGACCTCTGACCACAAAGGAGAGTGAAAGAAATCTCACTGTTCTACTGCCCATAAGACACAGGAACCCAGCCCACTCATTTAGTGTGTTCTAGGAAATATCTCTGATTCTAATCAACCAGTTCAGTAATATTGCTTCCCTTAGGAGGAACTGGTAAGAGAGCAGAGACAAATCCAGCTTAGGAATGGTGAAGAGCATCTTGCAATGATACTTGAAGGCAGAAGAGTATCATGTTTAAGGACATGGGCTTTAGAGCCAGAAAACATAGGATCAATTTCTAATCCCACCATTAACTTTCATGTCCTATTAGACAAGTACTAAGGCTCTGTTCTGAAAACCTGGTAAGGTTGTTGTAAGAATTCAATGAACTAAATGAAATTACATATGTAATATATATAATATATAATATAATATATTTCTGAGTCTAGCTTATGTGTATATATATATATATATATATATATTATTTTTGCACAGTCTCTGGCACATATTGTGCACACAGTAAATGGTAGCCATCAGCAGAGCTGTGGAAGAAACCACCAGGTAATGATAGTCCAGAAAAACCAAGCCAATGCTGGAATAAAAGGAGGGATTTCTTAATGGGGACAATGTAAGAAAAACTGGGAATTAGAGATCAAAAGATGGCCCCGTCCTTATGAAGTCCTCAGACATCACCGAAATTGATATTTCATGTTGACAATACAACATCTACCTTCCTATCATAAGGTGCAGATGTTTCAGGGAGTGTGATGTCTCTAGCAGAGTCAGGAGGTATGGGTGGAGTGACAAAGTCGGCACTGGACAAGGGCTCTGAACATCTGTTCCTCCATATTCAGAATAAGAAAATTGGGAAAGATGGATAAAGAGTGTTTTCTGGATACAAGAGTAAATGTTTTCTTATCTACGTAAGAACCAGAGCTAGGAGAAATTCTTTTGCTAGCAATTTTAGAAGAGAAAGGTCCACTCTTGCTGCACTGAAGTGTATTTGGGTCTTGCTTAGGTACGGGAGGTTGCACTAATTGACCTCTGGGTATCTTCGCCGGCTTTGAAGGCATGAGAGAAATTAAATTATTGGAAATTCATTTTGCCCTATGTCTCAAAACAAATCATTTTCAGGGGTCAGAGATTCTGATTTTACCCAAAAATGTCATCAGAATATACTCTTGCCCTTTGTTTTCCCAAGGTTTTTACTTGGTTCTCTAATCGAAAAGATGACACCTTGATGGCTGAAGTGGAATGACACCTTGCATAGCGGTCTTTTTTACCTTGGGTAACATCTAGCAGAGAGCGAGGATAGCAGTTTGCACTTGGTTGTAACAAGGTCATAGACTCACAGAAGCACACGAACAGTCTTCTCTCTAGGAGAATAAGCGTGGGGAGTGGATTTGGTCAAGTCACTCAATCTCTCTGGCCTAGGGTTCCTAAAAAAGAAAGGAAGATGGTTTCGGAATATTTTCTCAGAAGAAAATTGTAAAAGCTAATAGGTTTGGATGTTCTTAATATGCCAGGCACTTTCATTAGCTAGAAAAAGGCATTTAATTTAATGATATAAAGGCAAAGTATCTTGGTACACTATGTTACCAACAATTCATCTGGACAAAGGATATTTGCAAGTTTCTGGCTACACACTGTTGTTGGTAAATTGAAATCAATAGAGCATTTAAACGTTATTGATTTCTTTTCAGATTTCAGGGCCACCTGTATATAAAATATATTGAAACTGAGCTGAAAATATATAATCTTACATTGTTTAATGACATTTAGAATGGGGTTGATTTAGAGATTTCTTAGAGGGGAAAAGTACCATAAATCTTGCACTTTATGTATTTTTCATGTTAGGTATTTTTCATGATATTTTTTTCTTAAATTGTGAAAATAATATTAACAATAGAAGCTGTGACAGTATCTTCTTTAATTCCCACAGTAACCCTACAATGTAGGTTTGGTATTGTTAGCTCCCTTACAGATATCAGGTGCCTGGTACACGGTGGAGTCAGACTTTGAAACCAGGTGTAGCACAGGTTTCTGCAGTGTTCATGATAACATAGTTCTCCATAATTTGTCTGAGGAGACAGAAAAAGATAAGGGAGGGTACAGTGGCTTGTCTTGAAAGATCTTCCTCCTCCCCACCGATGAGTCAAGTGTCTCATATTGATGCATGCTCTTTTAAGAGTCCCCTTCCCTTAAAGCTGGGCTGGCAGCTGATATCGGCCCATGATTAAGAGAATGTAAGAGAAGTGTGGTTGAGTGATTTCTGAGGCTAGCTTAGGAGAATCCTTGCAGTGTCTACAGGGTATGCTTGGGATGCTCCTCTGAAGGGATGTGCCTTAGCCTGATCCCACTTTCTAGTTGGCCAGTCTGGCCTCTAGCAGGTCCAATGCCATGTTTCTATTGATATAATAATAACCTAGATGGATATCTATGCAGATGATTTGGAAGAGAACACAAGCAAATAGAAGAATCCTAGGCTGCATTTCCCTTGGTTCTTTCCCGTCTTGTTTTTTTGTTTGTTTGTTTTGTTTAAAGATTTTATTTATTTATTTGAGAGAAAGAGAGTGCATGCACTGCATAGGAGATCAAGCGCATGAGCAGGGGGGGGCAGCAAGTAGAGAGAGGGAGAAAAGGCCTCCCAGCTGTACAGGGAAGTGGATGCAGGGCTTGATGCGGGGCTCAATTCCAGGACCCTGGGATAATGAGCTGAGCCAAAGGCAGACACTTAACCGACTGAGCCACCAGGTGCTCTGGTTCTTTCCTTTCTTACACTGAAATGTGTGTGATGCCCTGTGCCAGACCCTGGTGATATAGAGACGAATGAGACAAGGCTCTGACCACAAGATGCTCATCAAACACAGAAAGACACAGATCCACTGACAAACCATTTAGAACAGATGTGGGGAAGATGCCAAGAAAACTCCTCAGGTAGACAGTGCAGCAGGCATGGTAATGCCCCCTGGCTAAGAGAGTTTGTGGCCCTTGATGGAAAATGTAAAAGTAGGTGCCCAGATCTGGAGCTTAGCAGGAGAAAGGGGGGAAATAGGGTAGATGAGGCGAGGAGGGAAGCAGGAGTGGGACAGGTTCCTTCTATGCAAAAGGAGGAGGGGAAAAAAAAAAAGAAAAGCAACAACATAAAGGAATGCAAGGCTGTATTTCATAGGGCAAGTTTCTATGTTTGAAGAGTCCACACATTTTTCTCAATCCTAAAATACTAAGGTTAATTTTCTATGAGCCAGAAAACTGTTGACTATTATACCTTTGCCAGTGGTTCTAATAAGGAAACAGAAGGTAGTATTAAATCAATTTTTTCCAGTTATTCACCATATAATATCCCAGGTACGGTGCTAAAGAAGTGAGAAAATCAGCATAATCCCTACACATTATTAATACTAATAATAGTATTAACTAACACTTATTTAGAACTTAGCTTCTCCAAGATGCTTACACTGTCAACTTATTTCATTTTCACAATATAGGTGTGATTTGGGTACTATTATATAATGTGTAACTGTGCTTCTTTTAAAGACAAGGAACCTGAGGTATAAGGAAACTTAATGTTTCTCAGCCCTAACTAACTGGTAGAACCTGAATTCAAAGCCAGACAACTTGGTTCGAATATTTTCTCTTAATCACAGTGTTTTCAAATTGCAAATTTCCCACTGCAGGTCCCTCCAGGGCCCAGTCAGAAATGATGTGGGCTTAGTGTGGGGATCAGGGATCACAAGTTGAACATGCACTCCAAGCGATCATGAAGGGGGCTGTCCTGGACCATACCTGAAGAAACACCCCTCTAAAACATAGACTGTCCACTTGTGGGAATGCAAAGTCATCGTGATGGGTTTCAGGGACACTTAGTGGTATTTTAGGGAGAATCATATAGAACTGTACACTGAAACTGGGGTGTTGCAAAGCCTCCTGACCACCTCCTCACTCTCCAAAAGGGCCCTACATAGACATACCTACATTAACTTCCAGAAGGCAAGGGAATGAATACATATACTTGGCCTGCCACTTGAGGAAGGAAGGTCCTCATTCCTTCTCTCTGTCAATTATAAAGAATGAACTGTGGCCAATTCTTGCCTATCCCAGCCTGCTTATTAGAATCTCCTAAATTAACTTCACTCTATTAAAATCTTAGTTTTATTTTTTAATCATATATTTCCAATTACAAAAAACTAGTCATTTTAGAAGCACAAATGAGACATCTACACTGTGCTCATTGCAACTGTTCTGTTAAAAATAATTCAAAAACATAGGTTTCAAGCAGAAAGTGATTAGGTTGTTGCAGAAATTTTCACACAAAGCAACTCCCTACATGCAATATTTTCTATAAACATTTCACAAAAGTGTATATATATTAATTAGAGTGACACTTTACTTGACACCTGTAGTAACTATTTCCATGTTGGCATCTTCCTTTTGATCTCGTCAGTCTGTTGATGGTATAATTTGCTGTGCGGCATAGCAAACACTGCCTTATCATTGACTCTTGGAGAATGATGGTGGTGCATACAGATGACTTTACTAGACAAAATATCATATCCACTTCCCTCCTAGCAAAGGATATGAATCCTGCTCCTATAGAATAATATGGTTTCTACTCTGAATCCCACCTATAAAAACTGATGCCCCAGGGGTGGGCAGTGAGATTCTGGGAAAAATGGGCAGGAAGGATAGAAGGTATTTCTAGAAGGTTGTTAAACACAGTGTAAAGGTTATGTAAAAACCTCTTTCCAGAAAGGCTGAGTTTAGTTATATTGTTATGGACTTGCCTCTTTCTGTCTTCCTTCCTTTCCTCCTTCCCTTTTTCCTTCCTTCTTCTCCCTCCCTTCCTCTCTGTCTCTGTCTCTCTCTTCCCTTTTCTTAGAGCTTACCTTGGAAATATTAATTTTCACTCAATTCACTGTGAAATAAGGAAAGCAAGCTATTGTTGGTTGCGTACTATGTTCAGGAAATTAACATTCAGATAAAAATGCAACATTATGGTCATACAGCCTTTTTCTACAGGACAGTTAGGCAGCCTTGCCCAGTTCATTCATTTATTCACTTACTCATTCTGCCTAATTGATTAAACACTTCCTATGTGCTTCTAGGTCCTGAGCTGAGACACACAACCTGTACATAATAAATACTTATAATGCACACAGTTTTGTTTGACCCCAAGTTCCAAAGTGTAATGGGTTTGGGGGTGAAAACACTGCTGAAAGAAATCTCTTCATATCAGTTATTACTTAATTCACTTTGGAATATTTCCCTGTCTCAGACAAATGCATTCCAATTTCATCCCAGTTTTTCAGTCTTTTCCAAGAAATCGAGATTCTTTAAAGTGCAAATTACAAAAAATCAGACAAGCTTAAGCAGAATAGGGAATTCACTGCCACTTGTAACTGAAAGGTCCAGGAGACTCATCTTCTTTGGGAAGGAATAAAGGGTATATCCAGGTAATCAAACTATATCATCATGCATTACTTTATATCATTATCCCCTTTCCTTCTCCTTCCTTCTTTCCTTCCTCTCCTCTCCCTTCCCCTCCCCTCCTCTCTTCTCTCCTCTCCTCTCCTCTCTTCCCAGTTCTGCTTTCCTGTGGGTTGCTTAGAATTCTCAGAGTCCTTATAGTGACCCCCAGAAACTCCTTCAATTTACCTTCAAATTTAGAAGTAGAGTTTTCTACCTCAATAGAAAAAAAATCATGAAATTGAACCCTCACTTGGCCAACTTAGGTTACATACATATTTCTTTTAAAAACAAAAACAATATCACCATGATAGTTTTTATCAGCTAGGCTTGGGTCACTAGCATCTCCTTGGAAGTGGGAATGGAACCTCCCCCCACGAGCTGTATTATTCAACAAATACCCAACAAATATGTACTAAACACCTATCATATGCAGGGCATATACCACATGTTGGGAATACATTAGAGTCTGTAGTTATGCAACTTCTGTAATAATAAACAGAGAACAGAGTGTGATCAAATTCTCATACTAAATCTAAATGCTGTTGCCTGAAGAAAGGGAAATAGATGCTAGCCGGGAAACACACACACACACACACACACACACACACACTCACACACACCCTAATGGTCACTACAAACAGGGAGATGCATTTTTATGAAGAGTAATATAATGTCACAGTCAGAAGGAATTACATACACACAGGTTAACCTATTTTATAGATCGAACAACTGAGGCCCGGAAAGGGTAAATGATTCAACAATAATTGAGAACACTGAGGTTGGGCTCCTGGTGCCACACTTTTAACCCAGGGTTTCTTATCCCTAAACCAGTGTGATGCTTTTCTTTGGTTTCCTCAGTCAAAACTTTAACATCTGACATCTACTTGTTCACACACATGGTAAAGGATAATGTGCTTGGTGCAGGGAAGACACTAGCCTGGGGTCAATTCTTCCCCTTTCTTGGAAGCAAGGCAAATTTGAGTTATTTCTTGCTTGTACTACTGTTAAGTATTTCTAAGAACTCATTTCTCAAATAAAAAAAAAATCCTTTGGAAAGATCATGTGGGTTCTATCCATTCCCTGAAATTTACAGGTATTTGAATAGGTCTTGAGCTAAACAAAAACAAAAACAAAAAATCCATTTCCCTGTTCTATGTTTTCACTCAGACCAAAATCCAGCAAAATCCTCCCTCTAAATGCCCCTCTACCTGAATTTTCAATTAGGTTCATTTTAAGAAGAAAATTCCTAACACAGCCCTCTTACTATCCCAACCACTAATCCCTTCTATTTCTTGTGTGCTTCCTGTTAAATGATTGCTTGCCTAATAAAACTACATAGGGAAATTATTCCAAACTGTTAATTCTCATTTATTTCCCTAGAAAAATCCCTGTATATACTTTAATGATAAAAGCCATTTCCGTTATCCATGTTTATTGTAGAGATCCCATTATTTTCTGTGTCTCACACCTTCATTATCCTAAACTCTATTAGAATTTCTATACTAGGTTCTCATGCCTACAAAACCTTGCTAAATTAATAGGTTTACATTAAGTCTCAGGCTGGGATAATCTCCAGACCCTGACCCATCTCTCCCAGAATGTGTCAGGGAAACTGCTTTGGAGGGTTCAGTTGATTTCAGTAATGGCATCAACATACAACAGGGTCTCCAAGGGAATGTGTTACTTCTTTTAACAGGAGCCCTGGCATCCTTTATGGCCAAACTCAAAGGCAATCCAGTGGCCATTTGCCTTGTGAACAGAGGATATCATAAGATAGATAAGGTACTAGCCTCCTTAGCATGCTGTCTGAACTTGCCTTTGCTTACCTACCATCTACTTCTGTCATTCCCCCACCAAAACTTTATATTTAGTAGCATGGATCTGCTGCTATTTCCTTGCACATCCCAAAGCTTTAAAATGCCTTGAAGTGTTTGCATATGCTGATCCTTTTGTCTATTATCCCCTCCCCTGTTTGCCTGCCTAGTGTTGTTTATTATTTAAAAACTCAAGTTTCATATCACCTACTCTAGGAAGTCTTCCTTGATGATACCTCTTCTTCAGATATACAGGGTGATTAAAAATAATTTAATACATTCAAAAATGTATTATTCCATTGTATATAGCCAACAGCTAAATAAAGTAGAAGGTAATTTGTATCTCAAAGAAAAATTCAGTTCCTGAGGGCTTTCAGGTGACTTTTGCCAAATCTTTTTCCAATAGATTATTACATTTGTTTAAAAATCTCTCCAGTATGCAATCGATTCTGTGAAACCAGTGCAACTCTATTTCCAAAGACAGACAACCATGATATAATAAAGGAAAATCAGGGGCACCTGGCTGGCTCAGTCAGTAGAGCATATGACTCTTGATCTTAGGGTCATGAGTTAGAGCCCCATGTTGGGCATAGAGATTACTTAAAAAAAGAAAAAAGGAAAACCACAGGCCAATATCACTCATTACCATAGATGCAAAAATCTAAATCAAACATTATCAAACAAAAGTCAATAGTATTAAAAATAGTTATAATCATAAAAGATAATTTATCATAAGTAACTAAGATTTATCACAGGAACAGAAGGGTGGTTTAATATGCAAAATGTGTATTTCATCTATCATGTTTACATATTAGGAGAGAAGAAAATTTCATGAAATTTGACATTATTTATAATACAATCTCTTATGAAACTAGAACTATAATGGAGCTCCCTTAATCTTACTTTTTTTTTAAGATTTTATTTATTTATTTGACAGAGAGAGACACAGCGAGAGAGGGAACACAAGCAGGGGGAGTGGGAGAGGGAGAAGCAGGCTTCCCGCAGAGCAGGGAGCCCGATGTGGGGCTCGATCCCAGGACCCTGGGATCATGACCTGAGCTGAAGGCAGTCGCTTAACCAACTGAGCCACCCAGGCGCCCTCCCTTAATCTTATTAAGGGTATATGTACTCTACCTCTCCTGCAAAAAGATTATAGGAAACATAATTCTTAATGGTAAAAAATTTAGAAGCCTCTTTCCAACCCCCTCTCCCAGCATCAGGAACAAGACAAGTGTGTCAGTACCACAGCATCCACTGAACATTATCCTCAAGACATAGAGAGACAGAGAGAGAGAGAGAGAGATGGATAGATAGGAAGATAGATAGATGATACATAAGAAAACAAAGCGCTTGTTATTTATACGTGATATAACTGTCCACATTTAAAAAAATAACTTTACAACCTATGAGTAAGCCAAAATAGACAGCAATATAGTAAAAAAGATAGTATTTATAATAGCAACAAAAATTAAAGTAACTAGGAATAAACAAAATAGGCACAAAAAAATATGACTTTGATGACCAACCTAAAAGAATATCAAAATAAATTGAAAGGTACACTACATGCATGGATAGGAAGATTCATTATCATAAAGTTGCTATTTATTTCCAAATCGATCATGAAGTTCAATACAATTCTAATGAAAACTTCATTGTTCTGTCTTTTCTTTGGGAATTTAATAAGCTGATGCTTAAATACCTGTGAAGGGCCAAGAAGTGTTAGAAGAAATAGAATAAAAGTATGTGTAAACATGCTATTCCAGGTATTAAGATTATTACAAAGTTACATTGTATGAGACCACGCGGTATTTGCACAGAGTTGGACAATGTGATCATTGGAATAAAACAGATTCCAGACACAAAATCACTAGTATATGGAAACTTGTTACATGTGAGATGACACTGAAGACCACAGAGGAAAAGAGAGCCCATTCAACATATGACGTTGACATATGTTTACTCTTTAGAAAAATAAACACAGATAGACCCTTACCATATATATACCACATATGACAGATCCAAATGGGTAATGATTAAAATGAGAAAGAAACACTGTGAAACTGTTAACAAATTATAACTAAATTTTTCCTAAAAAGAATAAAACTTGTTTTATTTTTTTATTTTATTTACTTTTATATTTATATAAATATATTACTTTATATTTATTTTATTTACTTTTATTCAGTATAAAAGTAAATATTGGTAAATGCAAATATATTAAAAATTAAGAACTTCAGTTCATCAAAAGATGATATTAAGGAATCTGTAATGCATATAACCACACAGATTTATATCTGGAGTATATAAAGAATTCAAAACAAAAAACAAAAAAAATCAATTGGCCCAGATGAAAATTTGCTGTGCAAGAACAAGTTAAGAACACGATAGGCAATAAAATAAAATAAGGATAAATTAATCTCCGATTCCAAACACAGAGAGACAAATTAAGACCAAGATGAAATACTATTTTATACCTTCTGGATAGATTGGCCAAATTTGAGAAATATGACCCTACCAAAGAATTGGCAAAGCTTCTTTTTTTTTTTTCAAGATTTTTTATTTATTTGAGAGAGAGTGAAAGCAAGAGAGATCACAGAGCTCCTGGAGAGGGAGAAGAAGACTCGCCATTGATAGGAGAGCCGAAAGTGGGGATCGATCCCAGCACCCTGGGATCACGACCCAAGCCTAAGGCAGACACTCAACCAACTGAGCCACCCAGGCGCCCAGAAATGGCAAAGCTTTAAAGAAATAGCTCTCATCTGGTGTTAAGAGAAATGTAAAGTGGTAAAACCACTTCGGAAAACAATCCAGAATATGTCATAAAATTTATCATACACATATTCTATAATCTCACAGTTCCATTTTATATTCCATTATATTATATTAGAATGCCATTATATTAAAATCAGCCCTAGAGAAGCACTTGCTTATGGGACAAGGACACACATCAAGGATGGTTCCAGAAGTGTTTATAATAGTAGGTGACTTAAATTAGAAGGTAGGTTCATGGCCCTCTTTCTATTGCTATGAGTCTTGCCTTATGTTTATGTTGCATATTTTCTACTAAACTATTAAACACTGCACAATTTAAAACATTACAACATTTTAAAAATTCATGACATGCAAGGGGCATAAATAATATTCTAAGAAAATTCAGAAGAGAACATCATTATTTTAAGATTATTTTAAGACTGTAAAAGCAGGGAAATTCTTGTGTGTGGCAGCATTTCAAGAGGCCCTGAAGGATGTATTATTCATTATTTATACCTTGCCCTGTTTTTCAAAAGATTTAAAATTGCTTATAAAAAATGTTATGAAACAAAATTAAAAAGTAACAAGGTGCAAAGACCAGGATTTAGGGAAAAGAGCGAGTAAAAAAGAAAAAGGAAGCAAGAAAGGCATAACATTAGCAAATTGGAATTCATAGTATTCGGTTAATTTTTTTAGGAGGTGGGATGTCAATTTGTCTCTAGCTAAATGAAGACAAAAATACTATAACTTATTATATTAACAGTTAATAAGTCTGTTAAAGGAGAAGGGCAGGGATTTTTTGTTTGTTGTTTATTGGTTTGTGCTTTGTTTGGGCACTATCTTCTTAAAAGGAGATGCTATGAACATAGCAATAAAGGCCATTCTGAGCAAAAGGACAGAATCAAGGTATTAATAAATCAATAAATGGAAGGTGTAAAAAGGAGTCAAAGAGGAATTCCACCTGCCTTTGCTATAGATGTTTGATGATGATTAATGTGTTTCCAAGGACAGAGTGGGACCAGAGAGACTGAGAGTAATGGTCAGTGGTATTCAAAGTGTTGACCCTGGACCAGAAGAATCACCACCTCCAGGGAACTTGTAAGAAATGCAAATTTTTGGCAACACTCCAGACCTACTGAACTGGAAACCCCAGGTATGAGGCCCAGATATCAGTGTTTTTAACAACCCTCCAGGCAGTTCCAGTGTATTCTAATGATTGAGAACCCTAAGGCTAAGGAGTTTGGATTACAAACTGTATGTAATAAAGGACCACTGACGGGATTAGTGTCCAATCCTAAAACCCCTTTAGGTTCCTGTGCCCCTGTATCCCAGGGTCCGGGATAATTTCTGTCACTCAGAAATGGTACAATGAGCCAAAGTGGATACTCCTGGCTGCTGGTACTTTTCAATCTTTTTTTTTTTTTTTAAGATTTTATTTATTTATTTGAGAGAGAGAGAATGAGAGAGAGCACATGAGAGGGGGGAGGGGCAGAGGGAGAAGCAGACTCCCTGCCGAGCAGGGAGCCCGATGCGGGACTCGATCCAGGGACTCCAGGATCATGACCCGAGCCGAAGGCAGTCGCTTAACCAACTGAGCCACCCAGGTGCCCAAGGTGCTTTTCAATCTTGAAAGAAAATTCTAAAGCAGTATTTCTCAAGCTCAATAATTCTGACGTTTGGAGCTGGATAATTCTTTGCTTTGGGGGCTTTCCTGTGCATTCTAGGATATTTAACAGCATTGTTGTAGGATATTTAATAGCATCCCTGATCTCTCTACCCACCGAATGCCAATAACATCACTTTGCTAATGTAAGTCAATCAAAAATACCTCTAGATATTACCAAATGTTTTCTGGGGTACAAAAGTGCACCAGTTAAGAACCACTGTACTGAAGTATTCCCAAAATAAAATGAATAGTCAGGGTGTCATTCGACCCCTGGGATTGTTCTCACCTATGTTTTTGGTGCTATCAGCACTGTATCAAGGATCAAATTGCATGAGAAATTCTTCTAAAGGACTACAAATGCCAACTCAGAGTACATCCAAATTAAGCTGATAATGAAAATGATATGATGTGCACGATGCAAAGAAAACTACATATAATAATTTAGCTAAAAGCCCTTGAAATGGTCTTCCCCCAGAAATGTAGGAAGTTAATTCCAGAGCCTTTCCATGATAACAGACTTCCCATTAAAGCTAATGTCAGCCCAGAAGAATTAATTTTTAAAAGATTTTGGATGATAGAAGTCTTTAAATTTGAGTGTTCAATTATCTTAGGAATTTATTAAACATTCAGATTTCTGGGCTTTATTCTCAGTTCTTTTGATTTAGTAGGCCTGGTTGGGGCCCAGAAAATAGCATTTTAATAAGCTCCGTAGGTATTTTTGATGCAGATATGGGCTAGAAATACACCTTGAGAAATACTGCTCTTAAAAATGAATACAGGAAAAAAGTGAATAAAGGGAAGTTGAGTTACTTTGCTAATTAAAACACACTTCCTTTCCAAATAAAGGTTTTAGTCTGGACTATTCCCTGTCACCTTTGATCAACAGGAACAGACAGATAGATGATGGTGAAAATAAGTGAAACAGCCCTGATATAAAACAGTAGGCACTGATGGGCATTGCGACCAATTCGAATACAGCAGTAGCTACTAAGCTACAGGTGATTGTTGTCAAGCAAAACTAAGGTTCATGAGTGCCAGATCTCCTGATATCTAAACATAAGCTGGAATCTCAGATTTTTATGGCAGTTCTTCTAATCTTAAAAAGATGGTTATCAGTAATTTGACCTTTGCTCAGGCTCTTAGTTTTTCAGGCCAGATTTGGACCACAAATTTGTGTTGTGACATTTATCATAAATGAGCCAGTCCATCCAAGGACTAGTGGAAAGAAAGTCAGAGTAGCAGGATCCATGTCTAACCTGGGGGTTTCCTTGAATTTCATCTCCACTATATACAAAATTCTCACTGTTTTGTGTTTTGTTTTGTTTGAGCACTGTAGCCCAAACTTTCAGTATGTCAGGCTGTCTATATTTATACAGCCGATGTGTTGGCTTGGAGAAAAGGGAAAAGATGCCAAGGGAAAAGGGGGCCATTTCCAGCCCTGCCTCCTAGATGGTTCCAGTGGAGACGGTCACCATTGCTTGCACTAGATATATCCATCTGAGTTCCCTTTGGAGATGGACTGTCCAAGAGGATAGGTAGAGCTAGAGCTAGAAGAGGAGCAGAAAGACACAGTGCTGGGGGCTCACCAGAGTGTCAATCAGTCAAAACCACCTGCTTCCATACAGAAGTATGCTTTGCAAAAGGAAGGTCAGTGGCCAGACCTGGGTAAGAGTAATAATAATAATTATCGAGTTAGTTAGCCAGCCCCTGGACAGACATGCACAGACACATAAACACTTGCAAATCAGATACTTGGTGACACACAACTGGTAAATCTTGAAGCTGGAAATTAGAACCTATGTCTGTCTGCCTACAAAATGCATGCTCATAATTTTCACATAGCATTTCCACTCATAAATGATTTAACAGCAAAGTCTCTGCAAATACCAAGTGCACAGATTTGAATCGTATCTGCTCTTAGATGAACATTCAAGGTACTGCATTCAAAGTCATGCGGTTAAAAGGAATGTTCTTAGAGACAGCATTCAGTCCTGATGTAATGCAGTTCTCTAATTCTCAAATGCAACCTGTGTTATGACAAAGATACATTTAATGATCGTTATTTAAAAAAAAAAAAATTGGCAGGGAAAGAAACACTACCCCATAAGGGTAAATACAAAGTCCTAAGAGAAATATATATATTTCACATATATATTCACACATATTAAAATGGAGAAAATTCAGTAGTCTTCTTTCTTTCCAGAATCTCTAGAGCTCTATAAAACCCTATCACTGCTGCAGCCCTGTAAGGAAGACATGCACAGAAATTTCTAGACAGCGTATTCACAGAATTGGAAGACTTGGGTAATTCCAGCATCTTCACGTTCCTGAAATAACAAAGAAATACAAAAATAGTTTCAGAAAAGGAATACTAATGAGGAAGACTATACACCAAGACTAAACTTTTTGAATTTGCATACAGAGAGTTTAAAAACTTTCTGAATGTAGAGTAAGATTATTGACACAAGAAAGTGCCCAGTACACGAGCTACTGAGATAAGGATTTACATGGAGCCCAGAAAAGGATACTCGTTGGAAACAGAACCAGGCAATGGAGAAGATTTAGGACCAAGGTAACTTTGTAAGCATTTTGTGCTAATTAAGTCCCTTTCCCCCAAATGTTTAATGTCAGTGTTTCACAATGGAACTGCTATTAACATTTAGGGGAGGGACATTTTTCCTTTCAGAGATTGTCCCAGGCATTTATCTTGACTCACTATACATGATGTCAGTAATTTCTCTTCCCTAGTAAGTGTAACACCTCCAGGCAAGAAACATGCCCTTGACCATTAAATGCTCCTTAGCAATACAGAGCCATCCGCTAGGTGAGAACCACTAGTTATGCCTGTTACTCTGTTTATTAAGTAAATGTGTGGTGAAATCCTTGTTTAAAGAATTGTAGTGTTTAGCCCATGTTAGTTGCCCAAATAATCCTCATGTTTAATTAAGAACAATATTGGAGTCCCTTTAATCCTCCAGTATTTATAGTCATAATTTCAGAGGACATGGGTCTACCAGGTGTGAATGGCCAGGCTCTACCTTCATCCCCCCATCCTGAGAATGGTCCTGGAGAAAGTCACCGTTTGTTTGAATATTACCACGATGTGACCCACTGCAAAGCATCTTTGGGATGCCTGGGCGGCTCAGTCAGGTAAGCATCTGCCTTTGGCTCAGGTCATGATCCTGGGGTCCTGGGATCAAGCCCAGAGTCAGTCTCCTTGCTCAGCGGGGAGCCTGCTTCTCTCTCTGTCTGCTGCTCCCCCTGCTTGTGCTCACACTCCCTCTCTCTCTTTCTGGCAAGTAAATAAATAAAATCTTTAAAAAAAATAAAATAAAAAGCATCTTTATTGTCTTCTCCATCTAATTCCAGGGGTTAAAAAGAGGCAGTCCCAGTATTTCTATTCCATTCCAACCCCATTACAATCACAATGCAAGTTCAGCAAAATTATATTTATACCAATTATAGTTCTGACAATCTACTAAATGTTGGATATAAAATGATAACCAAGCGTCTGCCTTCGGCTCAGGTCATGATCCCAGGGTCCTGGGATCGAGTCCCGCATCGGGCTCCCTGCTCCACGGGCAGCCTGCTTCTCCCTCTGCCTCTGCCTCTCCCTCTCTCTGTCTCTCATGAATAAATAAATAAAATTTTAAAAAAGAATATAAAAAATGATAACCAATACATGGTATGGACCTTGAGAAACTCATATTCTAGTAGACGATAAACACATGGGAACAAATAATTACTATAAAATATGATTAATGCTAAAGAGTGCATGGAACAATGGTACAACCCTGTAGCAACACAAAGGAGAAAGTGAATACCCCTATCACAGATACAGAGGCATTTTAGAAGATACTCAAATGTTGAGCTCCTAATGGTAAATAGGGATTCATTACATGAACGGTTAGGGGGATTTTTTTTTTTTTTCTAAGCATAGTGATTAGTATATGGAAAGAGAAAAGGCCTTTAACCAAAATAGCTCATGGAACCACAAATATTACAATATTTCTATAAAGAAGAGCAGAGAGTAGTAGGAAACTAGCCTAGAGATAGAATTAGACTCAGCTCATTTAGGACCTAATGCACATAAGATGACAATTTCATCCAATTGCTTAAAACCCCTCAAATGGGTCTCCATTACTACAGAACACTACTCAGCAATTAAACAGAATAGATGTGCACCACCATGGATGAAATTCAACATAATTAGGCTGAGTGAAACAAGTCAGACAAAACAAGAGTATATGTTATACTACTCCATTTATCTAAAACTCTGGGAAATGCAACCTAATCTATAGTGAAAGCAGCTCAGCAGTTGCCTGGGGACGGAGACGAGGGTGGCAGTGATGGGAAGAGAGATACAAAGGGGCACAAGGAAGCTTTCGAAGGTGATAGGTATATTCATCTCTTGATTCTGAAGGTGGATTCATTGGGTATTTATATGCAGAAGTTATGAAATTGTGCATGTTATACATGTGTCATTTATTGTATGGAAATTTTTTTAAAAGATTTTATTTATTTGACAGAAAGAGAGAGAGCGCGCACACGTGCACAAGCAGGGGGAGCGGGAGAGGGAGAAGCAGGCTCCCCATTGAGCAGAGAGCCCGATGTGGAACTCGATCCCAGGACCCTGGGATCATGACCTGAGCCAAAAGCAGACGCTTAACTGACTGAGCCACCCAGGCACCCCTTACATGGCAATTACACATTAATCAAATTGACCAAAAAATCCAACAGAAAAAAAAAATGTTACACATTCCATTTGACTGCCTACAAGCTCCATGAGAATACACACGGAACCCAAAATAGTTTCCCATTGGAGTGTATAAGAATTGGGCGAATGGGGGCCTGGGAGGAAGGGGACTTCTCTTCACATACTTCCCAATTCAGTTAATCAGATACTGTGATGCACCCTCTCTATGCCAAACACTCCTACTGACATTAAAGACACATGAGTAAACACTACAGAAAAATCACTGTCATTGAGAAGAATACAGTGTGAGCATACTTAACATCTAATTTAATTTAAAATATTAAATAGAAAAAAACAGTTAAAACTTTATTTGTAAAATACTTATTTCTAAAATCATTGTCTTTGTGGGGCACCTGTGTGGCTCAGTCAGTTAAGCATCTGCCTTCACTAAGGTCATGGTCCTGGGTTCCTGGGATCGAGTCCCACAGTGAGCTCTCTACCCAGTGGGGAGCCTGCTTCTCCCTCCCCCTCTGCCTGCTGCTCCCCCTGCTTGCTCACACACTGTCTCTCTCTGTCAAATAAATAAATACAATCTTTAAAAATAAATAAATAAGGGCGCCTGGGTGGCTCAGTTGGTTAAGCGACTGCCTTCAGCTCAGGTCATGATCCTGGAGTCCGGGATCGAGTCCCGCATCGGGCTCCCTGCTCGGCGGGGAGTCTGCTTCTCCCTCTGACCCTCCCCCCTCTCATGTGCTCTCTCTCTCTCTCTCTCTCATTCTCTCTCTCAAATAAATAAAATCTTTAAAAAAATAAAATAAAATAAAATAATAAAAATAAATAAATAAAATCACTGTCTTTGCATTCGTGTATATATATGTATATGCAATGTGTGTATGAATACTATTCATTTTATTTCTCCTTCCTAGAATGCTTTTCCTGGCCTCTTACTTATTCACCTTTTAAACTTCTATTTTTTCTCAAGGCAGATGTAAAGTGATCCCTCTTTTGTGAGGTTTTCTTATAAGCTCAGTTGTACACTGTGCACCCCTTCTTGTACGTTCTCACAAAAATTCAACCATACTTCGATCATATAACCTGTTAATTTTCTTTCACTGATTTATTGGCATGGGTGTCTCCTCCACTAGATTATCATCTGTACGAAAGCCATTGTCTGTATATTCTGAGCAATCATCAATGTGCCCAACATATGAGCATGTACTTATTAAAAGAATCAGTGCAATGCTTCTCCTCCTTGTCTTGGTTCACAAGTTCTATGGCGTGAATGGGAAGGAGGTACAATCGGCTGTGCTAGGTCCCGTCTACCAGGGTGGGTCAGCAGCCCTCTATTGACCAAAATTCTAGTGTCATTTCTGAATTTACTCAGAGGGTCTTTTTTGTTTAGAAACATCTGTCGTGGGTTTAGTGTGTGTATGTGTGTGGGGAGGGATATAAGGAGATAAGCACCACAGACTCGTGATTTCTAGATTTAGAAATATGTAATTAAAACATTATATAAAACAGTACCTTAAAACAGTTTTCTGTCCAAAATGGAGGCTATCATTTCTTTCTAGAATGCATGTCCTTTTTTTCTATTTGCCATTTTGGGTGCTAAAATTGAGATGTCCTTCATCTTCTCACATGTCCTTATTTAGATGAGAAAAGAACTTAGGGACAGATATAAGGCTCTGTAAAAAAATTAACATTAGGAGTGGTTGAGAGATGATGAGAAAGAAAAGGGGAACAGGTAAATGAAGATGACCTGGTGGAGGTGGATAAAGAAATAGGAAGAGTGAGAATTCTCCCTGACAGGGGAGGCCAAAGGAGGCCAAAGGATACACACACACACACACACACACACACACTATGGCAAACCCACCCTGTGTGACTGGTGTTTCAGAAATGTCTAGGGATTTCAACTAAAATCTGAGTCGGATCGGAAAGAAGAGAATGGCCACAAAATGCAGCGACACCCATAGGTTAGAGTTTAGTGTAAGCACAAGGAACACAGTTGAAAGTGATTACAAAATGTAAACATTACACAAATCTTGGAGAGGCAATGGATTTCTTTTTTTTTTTTTTTAGACTTATTTATTTTAGAGAGAGAGCAGAGCACAGGGAGGAGAAGGGCAGAGGGAGAGGGAAAGAGAGAATCCCAAGCAGATGCCATTCCCAGCGCATTTTATGAAAATATCAAAGGACAGGGTAATCTGGGTTATAAAGAGCATAATATGATCATATCCTTTTTTACAGATTATAGTAGATCTTTGATCATTATTTTATTGAATTCTTTTGACTATTCTGGAAGACAAGCAGGTCAGGAATCATTATCCTTTTGGAAAAAAACTGAGGCTTTTGGAAGTGAAAAATCACCCTAGAGCCAGTGACTCAGGAAGGGAGAATGTTCCAACATTCCCTCCTCCTTTTCCTTCCAGGCCTCTCTTCCTCTTCTTCCTCTTCCTCTTCCTTCCTTCTTTTCCTTCCTTCTTTCCATACCAGACTAAGCATATGTGAATCTTCATATAACAGTTAAAAGCTTATACATCAGGGGTCATGGTTTTAAATATAAATAATAAACATACACAGCTATAGATGAAGCTATAGGAAATAAAAAAGTTGAAGTCACATTTTTATGGCAAGGATATGTGATTTACTTTTTGAAATAAACAAGTAATAGAAACTTATATGTTGTCATTGACATCCCTGCCCCCCCCAGTAATTAAACATAATAAAAGATTCTGATCATATAGGTCTGGCTTATTTAGTCTTGATCACTTAAACTTTTACTAAAATGTGGCTTCTTGGGGCTTAGTATGTATGTATCAGTATGTAGTATACTGAATATGTGTATGTGTATATACACACACACAAACACACACACACAGAACTTAACTAATTTTAAACCAAGGAATTCCCTCTTTATGTCTGCAGTTGTTTGGCTGGGTTAGGAAATTGCATTTATAAAAGCCCTTTTGGCCAGAAACAATGTCACACTCTGGGTAAGAAACTTCTTTCTTCTTTGATGAAGACAATTTTTTTTTCTTTTTATGGGAACTAAACTATTCTCCAATTCCCCTGGTGGGATATGAATTAATATAGTAGAACAGAGTTTACCCTCAACAGCTGCAACTTGCACCTGTGGTGTATTTTTTAATCCTTTTTCACTGCAGAATGATAGAGGAAAAAAGCAGGGGGAAACTTTATGGGACCTTCCAACTGAGATGCTTAATGCATTATTAGGAACAGAAATTCTCAGTGGGATTTAACCATGCCTATTAGGAATTAGGCTTAGGGAACCAAATATGAAAAGTATATAATATTTCCCCAACCTGGACGGAGACTGGCAGTGGGACGCACATTGGTCATTTTCTGGTTTTCCTCCAATCTGTCATATCAAGGTTCCCCAGATAATTTCATCTCCCGCCTTCACTGATCCACAGCTATAGAGCAGAGGTATTTATAGCACCAGACTGGCATTGTGTGAGCATCACCGGCCAAGACGGAGCTCACAATCAGCTTTGCTGTATGCCTGTTCCACATCATTAAGCATTAATGAAGTGATCTCTAATTGTTTCTCATTCCCGGGCTCCAGGCTTTTTATTGTTTGGTACTCTTGTGCAGCTTCCCTTAGAAGTCAAATTAACCCTCCCAACTGTCGAGATGGCAGGTGCATGCTTCCCTGTGGAAGCAATGCCATTAACCTGCTATGAGTTGGAAGGCAAAGGAAGAGGGTAGAATGTTCCTAATCATAGGCATCTAAAAAACATCTTCAGTGCTGCCTTCAGCTGCCAATTCTTTCACCTCTGAATCCCATGTGCTGCCACCCACTTCCAGCTTTGTGTGAAGATCTCTGCCAACTATCAAAACAATCTTAGTGGGGCACTGGAGTGGCTCAATAGGTTAAGCATCTAACTCTTGATCTCAGGGTCATGATCTCAGGGTCATGAGATGGAGCCCCGCGTCAGGCTCTGTGCTGGGCGTGGAGCCAGATTAAGATTCTCTCTCTCCCTGTCCCTCTTTCCTCCCCTATCTCATGTGTGCATGCTCTCGCTCTAAAATAAATAAATAAATCTTAAAAAAAAAAAAAAACAACTCTCTTAGCACCATCCATTACTATTTGGAGAATTTTTCAGCAATGGATGTGCATACATGTGTACAATTTCTGAGGAAACTTCTCTAGGAAATAATGTCTATTAAGAGAAAGTTGTTTAGAAAATACAGACAGTTATAAGGAAAGCAGTCAGCCAATTTACACCATCACACAGAGATCAGGGCTCTTCATATGACTTGTATGCATATTTTGCAAAAATGCTTTAGATGTGTCTCAGCAAAACAAATCCCTCCCATCAGAAATAGAAATAATGATCAACTTTTATGTGTGTTTTGAGGGTAGGAGGAAACTTTTATTGCTGACTGTTAAAAAAGAAAAGTAAGAGGAGGAAATGCTAATAAAGACTGTCACCACACTTGACAACTTAATAAGTGGAGATTATGAGAGTATTATTATCTTAGCAGAGTATTTCATTTCACCCAGAATCTCCCCATAAAGCCCAGGTGGCAAATCTAGCTTAGAATTCAGTGCCAACTTTTAAACTGGACAAATAAGACCTGCAATCTCCAAACACAACAAACAGTTCCTGTTGACCAAGTAGTAAAATAAAATCCAGGAAGGGGTAACGGTGAGTTTGCGAAATTGAACCACCTCAGGAGTTATTAGACAGAAGACTTTTCATTTTTAATGAGGGCTGTAGGGTAGTTAGGGTACACAAATGAATGTGGTTCTGATTTAAAATATCAGTCACATATTGCATACAAACATTTAAAGGAAGGCCAAGTTGCAGTAAAGCTTCTACGGGGTCAGGTTACATCAAAATTCATTCTGAAGAACTTGATTAATATGACTCCGTTGAATAAGAAAGGGAGTCAATACCCATTACTTCCCACTTATGTTGAAATATGAGTGTCCTATATTGAAATCAAAAGTACCTAAAGAATATATGCTCCTTTAGGCATCCATTCCTCCATCACTGTACATCACTGATTTCCTGTCTTCCCTCCAGGACCTCCTATAAAAGTGTCAGCCAGCCATATTTTTGCTTAAGCAGATGCATCTGCCCCTCTGACTTCGTTTGCTGCCCTCGCGGCTCCAAGGGCTGCATTGCCTTACAAGCACACGTGCTGGTGGTTGGGACCTCGGCACGCCTGGCACTTCTCTTTGGTTTATATTGCACAGTTGGGTGGGTCTGTTCTTGGAGTTACTGTGGGGACAGGGCCTGGGAGACAGTCAGAAATCAGAGTGACAACTTTGCTCAAACAGACCTCCTCATCACAGACTGATGTACTTCAGAGGACGAATGCCCACAGCTCGCATTTCCACCACATCTGTGGGCTTAGGCGTACATATTTACTTAAAGCCATAGGATTTGCAGATCTACATAGGAGCTTAGAGTCCTCCTTATTTTACAGTGGAAGAAAATGGCACCTACAGAAGTGACGGGGCACTTTCGCCTGGTAAATGTCAGGACTTGGACTTGAACTTATGTCTGCTGACTCTCGGTACTCCTAGAAACAAGGCTCTTTTTATAGTCCCTTTGAGGTTGCATTCCTATACCCCTGGACCAGGGCAGCTAGGGTGTGAGTAGTTTTCCTCTCTTTTTAGACACAGGCTCTCTCTTACACTACTGAAACTCCCTTGCAAATACGAGCAGCTGATTTACAAAGAGAACTTAAAATGAAAATAGGGTTTACTCAATCTAATTCCATTATCCTTCCTGGGAAAACCATTCAAAGTCTAGGTCTTGTTTATGTTTAATCTCTCAATATATGTGGTTAGTATAGAACCTCTCAATATAACTATAAAATAGTTACCCAACGAATGGATTTTATTTGAATTAATTGTTTCCTTGAATTATTTGGGGATGTGTGTACCAAAGGAAAGTAGGCTGTCAATTAAGCAGATGAAACGTCCACATCAACAGAATTCGAGTGTATTCATAGTATGGAATAATTCTTCCCATGAAGAAGGTTATGTATACAGTAGACAAGTACTTCCAGCCGTACTGTCTTAGCATCCACCAATTTACCCTTCCCTGGCCTAGGCAGTATAAAAAGAAAGGTGTTAAGAGGGTGTTAACAATAGGGCTGGAAGGAAGGTTCAATCCATTCCAGATGTGGTAGTTGACACCTTGTCTTAACTTTGTTCTCAGTCTAACACTTCATATATCATTGACAATGGGCCAATCAGGAAACACACCCAAAGATTGAGGTATCATGATTAGGTGCTAATAATTAGGGCTGGAATTCCTTTGAAACCAACATGTTGGTAGTCTGTTTCTCAGAGTTTCACACCAGATCTTTTTTACCTGACTTTGCAATTATACCTTTTTAACCCAATTTTGCAATTACACTCTTTTTATTCTTTTGCTCACTCTATTTGGAAAACATGAGTGTGCTTTGTTTTCCTTTTTTCTACCCTATTTGGAACGACAGGATATGATATTCTGAGCTGCCCTGCAGAACCCAATTTATCAATAGGCATGGGTTTAATTCTGCCCTTTTTGCAGTTTTACTGTGAGAAGTGTTATGATCCAAAAGACTTCTTGAAAGAGCTTTGGAGGGCGCCTGGGTGGCTCAGATGGTTAAGCGTCTGCCTTCGGCTCAGGTCATGATCCCAGGGTCCTGGGATCGAGTCCCACATCGGGCTCCCCGCTCAGCGGGGAGCCTGCTTCTCCCTCTGACCCTCTCCCCTCTCATGCTGTTTCTCTCTCGCTCGCTCTCTAAAAAATAAATAAAATCTTTAAAAAAAAAAAAAAAAAGAAAGAGCTTTGGAAAGCACCAAGGACCACACTTTAAGAACCAATGAATTAAAAGATATTCTCATAAAACTAATTTCCAAGAGGTTGGAGCATGGATATATATGGAGGTGGTGCAGGGATAGGAGCTGAGATTTGAAAATGAGTAACATGCTGAATAGGGTGGAGGATATTTCTTATACTAGGAAGAGAAAGTTTAAATCAATGGAAGAAAGCAAGCATCTGACTAATGTAGAACAGGTTATTCTAGAAGAGCCCAGCCTCTTTTGGTATGGCAGTGCTGAGCCTAGGACCGGCGCAGATGCTTGAGGATATGTTGCAGGTATACACACCTACAGATAAATAAATGTGCTCCAAAATCTATGCTAAAACTACTTTCTCCTAGAATCAGCTCCAATATATTTTAGAGGAGCAAGGGTGCACCAGACCATTTAACAAATCAAAATCCCTATCAAAACAGAAATAAATGAGACTACTTACCTTAGACTGGGGAGTCCTACGCTGGGGTAAGGTTGTAACTCTAAATCTGATATTCATGTTAGATACCTCATTGAGAAATGACATTGAAACAAAGACAACAGGTGAGATGTAGCCATTTAGCTATATGAGTGAAAAACAGCCAGTGGGACTGCCCTAGGTCAGGAAAATGCTCGGACTGTTTAAGAAAAACTATAAGGAGACCAGGGCACTTAAGCAGAATAGCAGTGGAAATGGTTGCAGAGAATAAGTTTAGAGAGGTAACAGCATGTCAAATTGTGTAGGGTGTTGTAGGTCATTTTACGAATTCTGGCTTTGGGGGCACCTGGGTGCCTCAGTCAGTTAAGCATCCCACTCTTGATCTCAGCTCAGGTCTTGATCTCAGGGTCGTGAGTTCAAGCCCCACATTGGGCTCCACCCTGGGCATGGAGCTGACATTAAAAAAAAAAAAAAAAGGCTTTTACTCTAAGTGAAATGGGGAGCCATTGCAGGGTGTTGAGCAAAGAACCAACATAATCTGATTTATATGGATAAAGGACTACTCTTGGTGATTCAGAAATAATAGTGAAGGGAGGGGGCAAAGAAGGAAACAGAGAAAAGCAAAGGTCTGTGGTCAAGTCTCCAAGGTGATCTCCATCAGTTTCCTTCCCTCCCTGTATGAGGCACATGTTGCTCCTGAACACTAACAAGTAGAAACTCATTCATTCCCCCTCTTGAATCTGGGGTGTGCTTATGACTTACGTGAGTAAGAAAAGGAGATGGAAGTAGTAGAAGGACTTCATAAAAATCTTCAAACTAATTCTCTTGAAGTATACCCTTGAGAAGTTCCAGCTGAGAATCTAGGTGCCATGTTGTGAGAAACCCAAGGTACGTGGAAAGTCCATATGCAGATGGTCCAGTTGACAAGCCCAGCTGAGCTCTAATAAACAGCTTATCAACTGCCAGCCAAGCAAGTAAACCATTTGGATATCTAGTCTCATGTATCATCTGACTGTAAATGCATGAAAGACCTCGAGTAAGAACCACTCAGTGGCAACCACTCAAACCAGAGCATGATGGAGAAAAATAAAATATTGTGCTAAATCACAAAATTTTGGAGTAATTTGAAAAAATCTATGCAGCTATACACAAATGAAGCATAGACTATTTCTTAGTCCCTAAGGAGGTAGCAGTAGAGGAGTGAGAATAGTTTAGAATCTCAATGCAACTGCTGAAGAGAAAAATGGATCATCTGTGCCTAGGTGGCTCAGTTGGTTAAGCATCTGCCTTCGGCTCAGGTCATGATCTCAGGGTCCTGGGATCTAGCCCCTCGTTGGGCTCCCTGCTCAGCGGGGGGTCTGCTTCTCCCTCTCCTGCTACCCCTGCTTGTGCTCTCTCTCTCTCTTCAAATAAATAAGTGAATAATAAAATCGTTTTATAAAAATGGATCATCTGACTGATTGATGTGCAAATGAATGGGAGGAAAGACCAAGAATTAAGGATGACTGTACAGTGTTTTACCTGAACAACAGAGGCGTAGAAATTGCTACCAAATAAGTTGCTGGATAGCAACAGATTGAGAAAACATAGGGAAGGGATAGGCTTTTGCACAGAGAAGTCATAAATGAGTGATTTATGAATTTATTCAGTACAGTAAGTAGGATAGGCAAAAGGGAAGCATTAAAAACAGGAATTAATGGAAGATTATTATTAGAATCCATTCATAAGGTAAATCTGGCCTTCTTAAGAGTCATTTCAGAATAGATGGCAAACAAAAAGAAAGTGTGTAAATCAAAGAATATGTCAAAGGAGACAAAGACAAAGTCTAATGTCAAAGACAGAGTCATATTATTTGGAAAATACGGTCACAGTTTATGAAGTTACACACCAAAGACGATGTCAAGAGTTCTACAGTCAGGGACAGATATATGGACGTTCCCCTAGCAATGATAAATGTGTGAAAGTACATAGAAAATTCTGAATAAATTGTTCTAGTCATAAATGAATAAATGAGAAGGAGACTTATGTACATATCCCTTTGTGAAAAAAACCCCACATGGATTATGATTTTTGTGTTTCAAGCGTGTGTCAGTGTATTTTTTTGTGTGTATTTATTTTCTTTCTTTATGGCCATGAGATGGAAGATAGTTTTGATTTTGTTTATTTTCAGGAGGAGGGTAAACTTGTCATTTTCTGTCTTATTCCAAAATGTTCAGGTTAAATGTGTGGCTTTATTTGTAACCCAGAAGCACTTGAACTTTCAAGGAAAATCCGTATCTTAACAGATTTTCAGTATAATTACAACATATTGGTGATCCAAATAGATTTAAATAAGCTTTGGCTAAATATCAAAAGCTAATATTCTGTGTGCACAAAACCCCAAGCCCACCTTTGCCCTTCTGAATGAGGAAGAAAGCAAATACAAACACTTTTCAAAAGATCAATGCCAAAAAGCATTTTTTTTAACAACAAGGAACAGAGAAAAGGAAGGATTCTTTGTCTTTGCTTTTATAATCTTGTCTCTTTGCTCTGCTCTTTTGAGAAAAGAAGGGATGGGGGTAATATAGGAAGTATAAGTACAGTCAATACCATTTTGTCAAACTGAAACCAGGATCAACACATTTATCTTGCTACTTAAAATTCAATTGTAGTTAGAAGTATAATTCCAATTTTATCATAAAACCTGATTTGCTTCTCACTGCCAGTGTTCAGAGTTCTCCAACAGACATAAGGGGTGTTGATTAATTTTCCTATACTCTATCTACCCTAAAAGCATAAAATATGGTACTTGCCACTAATTCTGCAGCCTCGGGGTCACTATTTGATATAGGACATTCAACATAAACCTACTAATCCCTTTATGCATACACATATAATGTGCTTTAAAATTTGGGGGGGATAATATTTTCATTATAGGGTAGATTTATGGAGGTAACTAACAGTTTACAGTAGTAACTGTGGCAGGGAGTTTTCAAAATAGTTTGTGTGCATTGTTTCTTTTAATCTTAAGAAATTTATAAAGTAGGCATGACTCTCCCTATTTTACAGATAAAGAAACTGAGGCCCATTAAGATTACATAACTTGTCAATGTTACACAGCAGATAAATTGCAGAGCAAATATTTAAACCTAAGAAGTCTGGCTATAGAATATGTACTCCTAACCACTGTACTAGACTGCTTACTTATGTACATAAGAAGAAGAAAGGGAGTGCTATCAAAGAAATTAAGACTGAGGAAAATCAACACTATGAATTAATAGTGAGATACAAAAATTTCCTAAGGCCTTCTAGAAGTCTCTTGGCTTGGTGATAGGAAAAAGGAAATGAATCTGGATTCATGCACTTCAGTGGGCGATGAACAAACTGTGGCCTATCGATGCTATGGAATACTATTTACTATTCAGTAAAGAAAAGTGACATATACATGTACTGTATGGTTCTGTACAGGGTTAGGAGTAGAAGTAGGGGGTATAGGATATAGAACATGTGGAATTTGGGGGATGATGGAACTGTTCTAAATCTTGATTATAGTGGCAGTGACACAAATCTACATGTTTCACAATTTATAGTCAATTAATTTTATGCCAAAAAGCCCATTTTATTGTAAGATAATTTAAAAAATAAGGATTTTAGTAAACTGGAGGGGGAAAAAAGGAATCTTGATCCAGGATTTGGCCATTCTACTTAAAACTGTGGATCCTTGATCAAGTTGCTAAAAGTCTTATAGTTTCAGTTTTTTTCTCTTTAATTAACAAGTAACTAAAAATGCCTATCTAGCAGCGTGTTGTTAATGGTAAATTTTGGGAGGTGCTCAGTACCGTGGCTGAATATTAGTAACACTCCATCCATGATTGTAAATACTAGTCATCATCTTGAAAAAAATAAAAGTAGCTTCCTTTGCCTTATCTCCAGATGTCCCTATAACAAGGATGTGATGATGTGGTCCTAGAAAGGAAGGCTCCTATAGGAGCCGTCAACAGTAGAACCATTATACTAAGCTCCCATTTGGTGATTTGACTACATCCATAGGAGCACTGTCTTCTTGTCATTATCCAAGCCAACAATTCTTCCAAAGAAGCTGTAGAGGACACTTCTCAACCATGGAAGCTAAAGAAGTGTTAGTCCCTTCTTACTCACTTTTCTTCAGCCACTTCTAGTTTCACTGCCCTGCTGAAACACCAGTCTCCCTTTCTGCAAAGATGCCCTGTCTTTTCCCTTCAGCCACCAACCCCACTCCCTTCTGGTCCATGAGGCCCCAGCACTGTCCTTCCCCTGAGTTCTCTGAGCACCTTACGATCTGAGCAGCATGTATTGCTCCGTAACCACAGACAGCCTGGTAGCTGATTCAGCACATCACATGCTCAGACTGTATTGTGCCAAAGAGAAGCCAAGTTTCTTGAAGGAAGGCAGCCATAAAACTAAAATATATTACAGGGGCCCCTGGGTGGCTCAGTCGGTTAAGTGTCTGCCTCTGGCTCAGGTCATGATCCCAGGGTCCTGGGATCCAGTCCCACATCTGGCTCCCGGCTCAGTGGGGAGCCTGCTTCTCCCTCTCCCTCTGCCTGCTGTTCCCCTTGCTTGCGCTCTCTCTTGATATCTCTCTCTCTATGTCAAATAAATAAATAAAATCTTGGGTGCCTGGGTGGCTCAGATGGTTAAGCGTCTGCCCTCGGCTCAGGTCGTGATCCCAGAGTCCTGGGATCGAGTTCCGCATCGGGCTCCCTGCTCCTTGGGAGCCTGCTTCTCCCTCTGCCTCTCTCTCTCTCTCTGTCTCTCATGAATAAACAAATAAAAAATAAAAAATAAAAATAAAAATAAATAAATAAATAAAATCTTAAAAAATAAATAAATAAAATATATTACAAAGCTGCTGGGTGTCTGACCTTCTCAGTACTTCTAATGCACGGTTTGACTTTTCTTCAAAACAAGTTAAATAGGAAACTTTACCCCCATTATGTACAAAAAGAAACAGTCACTTTCCCAAGGGAAAAGTCACATGTGTTGAAGCTGGGATTTGAACCTCAATGTGACTCAAAATTCACTATATGTTACTGAATTTTACACTACCCAAAAACACATTTTTCTTTATGTCCCACAGGAAATTAAATACATACAAGCTTCATGAATTATCTGTAGAACGTAACTGAACCAAAACTTTCCTACCTATATCAGCATTTTTAAAATAACAGCTTCCTGTTTCCTGAGGAAGATGATGATTGACTTTTACCAAATAAAAGATTCAGATGAGAGAAAAAGGGGTTTAAAGGTGTTTTTACGTTCAAACTTCCAAATATAAGACTTGGGGCTTTTATTTTCTTGTTTCTTGTCTCCCTTCCTTTTGTTTTTGTCTTTCTTACTGTTGTTCTTCCTCCTTCTCCTTCTTCTCCTCCTCCCTCTCTCCCTCTTCCTCTTATTCTCTTCTTTCTTCTTTTTCTTTTCCTCTTCTTTTCTCCCTCCTCCTTTTGCTTTATCTGTCTCTGTTTCTATCTCTCTCTTTCTTTTATTATTATTTTTATTTTAAATGAGATAGGTACCATTTTTTCAAATCAAAAGCACATCTTACTAAGGCACTGTTAAGATGTTATGGATGGCATTAAGCAAATCTATAAACTACTTGTAAATAACAGTAACGAATTTTATGTTTCCTTTTCAATTAGTTATGTATGAGGTTGGCAAAGGAAAAAAGAGCAAAGAGAAAACATGCCAAATAATTTTTCTTGTAATTTGATGAAAATGATTAATGGAAACATGGTTTCTGATAATACTGAAATAAGAATGATGAATGGAATAGAATCTGTAGAAAAGTGTACCTCCCCCGCTTTGTTGGGCTGTGGATGCTCAAGTGTAGTGCAACCCTAACACCCTGGGGGAAACTTCTTTTCATGGCAATAGCATAGGAATCAAGTAAAACTCAGGACTCTGGTAACAGGACTCAGGAAAATTTGGAACTTGGTATTAACAGCAAGATTCCCACATATTACTCGACCTCACTGATGTATTTTTGATCCGTTAGAAAAATATATTATAGGATAATATTTAAAGTTAAACAACATTTATGGAGAATTCAGTATACACCAGTCACTGTAGCTAAGAACTTTACAACCATTGTCATATTTAAATCTATAATGAACAGGGATGATTTTCATCACTTGCATTCAACAGGAGAGTAAACTGAGCCACAATAAGGTTAAAAAACATGTCAAAAGACACCCCACCCCCAAGTAGGGGATGGCAGAAGCAGGATTGTGAGAGAAACCACTGAGCTACCTCTGCTCATAACAACTACACTATATTGCTTCTCCTGGGGAATGGCAGCTACTGGAGCCACCTTCACTGATATCTGATCAAGGAGTCCATATTTGTAGTCTACCCTACTGTATAAACATTTGCATTTAGCTGCTGAAATGGGATATTTGCTATGCATTCCCTGAAATTTATTCTGAAAATACAAAAAGCTTTGTTTGATCATTGCCCAAATGCACTCTCAATTATTCTTCAAGCTAGTTTCCTTGGATGGGTATTGATGGGATTTACGCTCACAGAGAAATCCAGCTGACATGCAAACAAAGACAAGGAGAAGGCTTAGCTACAGGCTAGTATCATCCATAATGATTGACCTTGTACTGTGAATTTTAACTGTCAAGCAATTGAATTTCACACTCCAAGCAAAAGTACAATTGTTACATGAGTATAAGGATAGCATTATGATGTTGAACTGACTAAGGCGAGGAAGAAATCAGGTATCATACCATCATTACTTTGGTAGACATGAAGGTCATCTGCAAAAGTTCACTTATCTGGGGAGAATGCAGTTAGAATTCAGATAATAAACTGGTTCATCAGATATCAAGACAAATGCACTGAGGATTCATTTTAATACATCAATATACAACAATGATTTCATACATTTTTGAGTCACTAGCAGAAGAAAAACATGGTTTATTATTTTTATTTTATAAAAAATAATGATGTTATAGCATCATCATGGATATAACATATTTTTATGTGAGGGAACTAAATAAAGACTGGTGTTTCTTTCTACTTGAATGTGTTTTTTCAGAAAAAGATGCCACGTTTACTTAGTAGATTTCATGACATGGACACTTGTTTATGACATCTTTATTGATATTATCCAATACTATTCAGTTAGCAACTGCTATGGGATGATTTGTAACCTCCTAAATTTATATGTTGAACCCTAAGTCCTAGTGCCTCAGAATGTGACTATATTTGGAGAAAGGGCCTTTAAATGGGTAAGTTATAATGAGGCCTTTATAGCATGCCTTAGTCCAATATGACCAGTGCCTTTATAAAAAGACATACAAAAAGACACCAGAGATACACACACAGAAAAAGACCATTTGAGGACATGGTGAGAAAGGGGCCATCTGCAAGCCAAGAAGAGCTCAGGTCTCAGAAGAAAGCAAACCTGCCAGCATCTTTGTCTTGGACATCCAGCCTCCAGGACTGTGAGAAAATAAAATTCTATTGTTTAAGCCACCCAGTCAGTCTGTGGTATTCTGTTATGGCCGCTCTAGCAAACTAATATAATAACTATCCTTTAATATATTTTGTCACACTGGCTGGAAGTTTCTCCCTATTCATAAGACATCTGATAGTTTAGTGTTCTTAATATTAGACTGAGAAAGCTAATTCTTTTTTTAAAAAGTAAACATAAAGTGATTGTGTTTTTTAGACTGTTCTTTGTCATAAAGTCTTAATACATGCTGAAGAATAAAAATGCTCAGTTTAAAATAATAAAGAAGGGCAGCTTAGAGGGGAAATTGGTGTGTGGTGGGATTAGAACTGAAGAGTCCAGGGTTCAAATCCCTACTCTACCCTTGGAGAAATTACTTAACCTCTTTTTCTGGTTACCCTTCCAGCTCTAGGACCATTTGTGATATAAATTATGTCCAACAGTGACTATGGAGAGAGGGCTAGATCAATGGTGAAGAACATCTGGTTGTTCTCCCAAAGTAGCCAAATAGCCAGCGCAATTGTGATTCAATTTCTTGCCAAATCTCAATGGATGGAAAGGTAATATCACCTTGTGTCTTCTCTTAATAAGTAACCAAATTATGACAGCCAGAAAGCCAAGTGCACTGATCTCACTATCGATCCTCTTCATGGAACAAACACCCTGATAATTGTTTTATTCAGAAAGAACACCAGTTTTGGGGTAGAACAACATTCCAGCACTGCTATGCTATGTGTCTGTGTCACTCTGGACTTACAGACTAGTAGGAATTTATATTTTTAAAAAGCTCCCCCAGTGACACTGAAGGTAAAATCTGGAAATGAATGTACTATATTAACTATAAACTTCGAAAGAACAAAAAAACAAGTCTCTCTTCTCACAGTTTTGTCTCTAGTTCCTTGCAAAATCTACAGTACAGAATCAGGAATCAACATACACTGGCTGAATGAATAAATGATTATGATCTTCTGGAAAACGCAGGTAATACTCATCACACAGATGCTTCAGATTAAAAAAGATAAATGGCATATATTACTGTGCAGAGAAGGTGCTCATGAAAGGGTAGTTTTGAGATTATCATTCATTCGTCTTATTTTGTTCCTATTACAGTGTGACCAGTTTGCAAGGCAGCAGAGCTACAAAAGTTGACAAGACATTTTTCCCCAAGTCTACTACAAACGATATGGGCAAACAGTGACTATATTATGATCATACACTGATCATGTATCATTAATTAGAGTTTTAAACTGCAAGTTTTCTTGCACAGAGTCAATATATTAAACTATTTCTTGGATAGTTTGTTATAAGGGAAATCTTAGTTGGCAAAACTAATGAATTCCAAATTTCAATTGCTTGAATGCAAGTGTTCCCATATGACACAGAGGTGGTTTTCTTCCACGTGCTATTCAGCCATCTCCTTCCTCAGCCATCCCCAAAGAGTCTTTCTGTCCCTGTATTTGGTGGGAGGATGTGGAAAGTGAGCCAGAAGAGGACACGGTCACTTCCTAAACAGCTTACCTTGAAAGTGATGCCTATCATTTCTGCCCACAGGCCACAGCAAAAGCTAGCTAAAGGATTACACCTCGAGGAAAGGGAATCTAGAAAACCAAGCCCCTGCTTGGGAAACTGCTTTGCAGAGACAGCTTCTTGCTATGCACATTTGTCAGTTTTAACCACCAAAACCACCGGTGCCCACCATGGGTCAAGCATTGCTTGCCTGAGTCAGGAAAACGTCACCAAAGTGGTGGCACACGATCTGAGCCTGGAGTAGGGAATAGGCATGATCCAGGAGGATAGGCGAGAAGAGTATCAAGGGCCAGCAGGTTAGATACAACAGGTGTAAACAGGAAAATAAGGGAGTTCCATCTTGCTTCCACACTAACTGTGTGGTAGTGAGTGGTGGAAGATGAGTCTAGAGGGATAGCTGAGGAACTGAAGAGGAAGAGCCTAAATGTCATTATATCTTATCTTCTCATTCAACTCTCCCTTCCCCTCAGAGTTTCCATTGATTGGGTCTAGGTCCTCACAAACAATTGTTCTCATTCTTGCTCATTCATGAGGATAATCTGCTTGCTAGACAAGGCCACTAAAAGGGAAATCTTTCCTATTCAATGACTGACCTTTTAATTCTTCCAATTGACTGTGTAGATAAAGCCTGGTCATGTGTCTCAGCCAATTGGTCCTCTATTGAGAAGAGCAGTGCAAGGTTCTCTCATTGACACAGACATAACTCGAGTGCACCAAGGACATGGGCAAGGGGATCATTCATATAGCGTCTGCTAATTAACTGCCTTTTGAAACGTAGGCAGTTCAGTGTATTGTGTTCTGGTATTGTGTTTCCTCATCGATACCCTTCAGCTGAGAGAGTTCAATCCCCAGTGACAGCAATATGTTCATTTATTTTTAATATTCCATGACCTACTCAGGGTTATGGCCTCATTAAAAAACGATTGATGTCTTTGGCATAAGCCTGTGAAGTGTCCTTGTTGTCTGCATTTAAACATGATGAAGAAAGAAAAAAAAAAATGAAAAAGAGTTGCCCTAGATCTTTCCAAGACTGTAACAAAAACTGACAAGAGTAATTGTTTGCTACTTCAGGGACTTATAAAAATAGATAACCAATCAAATGAGGTCAGTAAATTTCACTTCTTCTATATGTGGTTGAAAAGGTGTTATTTTTAAAGTTTTAAATAGCTAACATTAATGGGAAAAATCTGGCTTCTTATTAAATTGATTTAATTAATTTTCAGTTCTGTGTAATAATAGGATATGAGAATATGTAGGATCTTTTAAAACTTATTTATGTAAATCCCACAGACCATCTTTTCATTGATCTCTCTATAAATACTGTACTAGGGAGACTCATGAATAATGTGCATAAGTCTGCATGGTCCAGACTGAAATTTTAAATACTGACAGCTGTCAAGAAATGTGACTATTTGTAGATTATGTGGAAATTTACAGACAGTTACAGTGAAGATATGACTTTAAGCAGAACATATGTTTATTCTTGTGGTTGTTGATAACTGATATTTATAATGATGTGTTTCTCCTAAAGCCCTTCTTTGTCCTATAGAATGTTCTGAATGACACAGGAAAGATTACATCCTGCTAAGCATCATTTTGCTAATAACTCTATTGTACGACAAATTGATTATCTGAAAACTGGATGTCAATATTTGGTGCATATGTTAACCCAAGCACTGACTAAATATCTAATGTTTACAAAGAGTGCTTCAGGAGCGGGCACACATGATCAACAAGCCAAGGCCACTTACTTTGAGACATTCACAGTGTAGCAGCAAAGATGAGTGTGTGAAAATGATTCTACTGAATTTGCATAAGTGTTAGAAGAAAGATGAACAGTCCTCTGGGAGCAGAAGAAGAGAGGAGAATGAAAAGAAATTTGCATGGGACTTTAGGGTTGTATAAATACAGGTTAGAATACCAGACCCTCTACTTCTCTATTACCTGTGAATGGTGTGATCTTGAGTTTCTCACTTTATTTCTTCAATCCCATGGAGATATTTAAAATACATGATGTTGTGAACGCTAAAAAGAATAATCCATGCAAATGGCTGAAATGATGTCCCCAGGTGTTTGCTCTTCATTGTTAATATTAAGGGAGATGGGTAACATTTCACACTTGTGATATTTAAGATCATTCTTGAAAGGGGAAAAAAGTTTACTAGGTAGAGAAGAAAGGAAAGAGGAATATTTTAGGGCAGAAGAAAAAGATGCAAAAGCACAAAGCTGTGATATGAGATCAGGGACTTAGGGTTCCATTCCCTTTGCTTCAAACAAAAAAGAAAAAATAGCAAATTCCTATTTTACGAAGAAAATAAGAAAACTAATGCATGTTGAACACTGTCTGGATAACTTCATAAATCCTCAAGTTCAGTACATCTTATTCTACCAACAAAGAAACTAAGATGCTAATAGATGGATTAACTTGCTCTGGATTACTAGACTGAAAAACAAAGCCTACAGAACACTGACGACACCTATATTGCTGGCCAGGTTGTGGAGTAACAGAAACTCTCATTCATTGCTGGAAGGTAAAATGGTACAACCACTTTGGAAAACAGTTTGGCAGTTTCATACCAAACTAAACATACTCTTGCCATATGATCCAATGATCATGCTCTTTGGTATTTACCCAGATGGGTTGAAAACTTACGTTCACTCAAAAGCATGTACACAAACGTGTAGAGCAGCTTTATCATAGCTGCCAAAATTTGGAAGCAACCAAGGTGTCTTTCAATAGGTGAATGGGGGTGGGAGGGGAAACTGTGGTACCTCCAGATGATAGAACATTATTCAGTGCTGAAAAAATAAATGAGCTATTAAAGCATAAAAGGCCAAGGAGTTAACGTCAATGCATATTACTAAGTGAAAGAAGCTAATTCGAGAAGGCTACATACTGTATAATTCCAACTATGACAGTCTGGAAAAGGCAAAACTACTGGTACAGCAAAAAGATCAGTAGTTGTCAGAGGTTGGTACAGACAGGGGGAAGGATGATGGTCAGGGAACAGAAGATGTTTAAGGCAGTGAAAATACTCTGTATGAAACCATAAAGATAGATAAATGTCATTATACATTTGTTCAAACACAAAGAATGTACACTACTAAAGAGTGAACATAATGTAAACTAGGGACTTCGGGTGACATGATGTGTCAATGTAGGTTCATCATCCTCAACTGTAGCAAATGTACTGCTCTGTTAGGGGCTGTTGATAATGGGAGAGGTTATGCATGTGGAGGGGCACAGGAGTATTTGGTAACTCTCTGTACCTGCCCCTCAATTTTGCTGTGAACCTAAAACTGCTTTAAAAAATAAATTCCTAATAAAAAAGAACAAAGTCTAAAGTTCATGCCCCCTTAATCTTATCTCCAAAATCTATGCTATTTACACCTCATTAAACTTGGGCTCTGATTTGACTATTCTAATTGACATTGTATGAGGAAGAGAATCCATATCACTCAAAAATAGGAATTCAATATTAAAAAAAAAACCCGATGAGGCTGGTTGTTTTGACTGAATTATCCAGCAGGATTTTATTTAATACTCAACAGCAAGGAGGTATAATTATCCTGGTAGAGAAAGTGAGGCTCAGAGAGGTAATACTCATCTAAGCATAGATGAGAAAACTCAGAAATCTAAAACGTTGGGGTCACCAGCTCACAAGTGGCGGAGTTAAGAATCCAACCCAGTTCTATCTGATTCCAAACTCCCATGTCTTTTCCACCACATCTGGATGCCTCTTTTGATTTATAATTTGGCCAAAACCTATGCCTATATAAAACCGACTGCATCTGGACACATCTAACAGTCCCTTGGACCGCTGTCCTGTATATATCACCGAAGATGATCAATACCTCTCTTTCATCAGTCTCCTTTTGGGAAGAACTGTATTTAAATAAACTGACGAAAAAATGAGTTGCAAGTTCAAAATGAGTGGCAATATGATCCAGGAAAATTACAAAGTCAAATCCTCCGACCTCATTCCCATCTGTCTTACATTTGGACTCCGATGGTCTTTGCCCCCATGCTAGATCAGTAAGTCAGAATGTGCTTCTCCAAAGAAACTTTTTTAGCCCAAATGAAATAGTGCCCCAAAAGCTAATAAAAGAAATATTCTTTAAACCAGGTAATATCAAAACATCAGTTCTCAGGCAGTTAATACAAAATACAACCACAATCCAGACACTCAGATTTCAAAATAGTTTTACTCCTCTCTATAAACATACTGATTTAAAATTTAGCAGTAGTAGAAGAAGTGGGCTTAAAAATAAGATTATAGATAATATAATATGTGATGTACCTATACATATATAAATTAGATTTATATGTATGATATATAAGAAAGATTTATATATAAATGTGTAAGTATATAATATAGTGTATCTATAATGTACATAGTATATATCATGTGATATATTTCTAAATATTATATAAGATAGATCTTTCTCCTCCTTAGGTCACTTTCAGAAATGCAATGGCTGTTTTTAGCCATATCAGATATTATTTGAAGAATGAGAGGAAGTGGACCTTGAAAATGGCTGGGCTCCATTTTCTCTATACATTTACTATTCCCATTCAACAAATAGCTAACATTAATTAAGCACTTGCCATGAGTCAGATGTAAGAATGTGCATGTATTTTTCTACACAGTCCTTACACCATCCCTAGGAGGCATTGCTATTTTGTACCTATGCTGTAGATGAGAAAACTGAGACCCCAATAAGTTAAGTAACTGCTTGTGTTCTTGCAGCTGATAAGGAAGAGAAGCAGGATTAAGAGCCAGGCAACCTGGCTTCAGAGTCCACACTCGATTTCCTCTCCAAGTACTCCTTTACTGTATACTGTATAGTGGGCACTGTGCTAACGCTTTCACTACCATTTAATACATCCATTCGTTTACCTCCTGGCCCCTTTGAGACCGCTCAGGTAACTGACCAATCAAACACATCACTCCTTTTCCTCTCCCCTATCACCTTAGGAAGCTTGGATAAGGAGTGATCTCTGCCAAACGGGAGATGAGATTGCGGAAAATGCTTTCACGTATTCTAAGAAGGGTCCTGTGCTCCCAAAGTAGCTTTTGGTTAGGAGTGCAAAACAGATAAGAAAGCATGCAGCCTTTTGAAGTCCAACCAGATGAAGGAACAATCGATGGCCAGCTGCAGAGCTCAGACCTACAAAACTCCTCTGCCAATTCCCAGTCATCTTCCCAGGGAGCCACATTGTTCTCATCAGCATGCTCCATAAATTTTGCAGTAGGATGCAAGCTGCTGACTTGAAGCTGACACTGATTGAAAAACCTCACCCCAGGCCAAGGGCTCTAAGAAGAGAAACTGGGGGTCCAGAAGGAAACACCACGGCTTGTTGTTCAGCAGATTTGTCAGCATTTAGAGATCACAGGAGAGATAGAGAACACCGAGATAAGGCTAATTCCCCCAAGGGGAAATATTGTAGGGCTGTGATTTCTTTTTTTTTTTTTTTTTTGCTTTGGTCAAGCCAAAACAAAAATTCCATATCAGGCAGGTTGTCCTTGGTAGTTACAAAAGGATATTAAGGAGATTTGGTCTGCCTGTTTTTGTTTTTTTTCCCTCTTTACCTTCCAGTGAACTTTCTTCATTCTCCCTTCAAGTAATAGAGGGTGACTAGGCTACAGAAACTAGGTTTTGTCTCATTAGAAAGTAGCCAAGGGCTCTTTAAACTCATAAAGCAGGAGAAAGATCACAGATAAAACAAGAGAGGACATTCAGGTGGGGATGACAAGAGAGTGCCAAGAGGGTTATGTTAATAATTACAGTCTGACAGTAGGAATGAGACCCCTATAAAAGAAAAAAAAAGCTACTTTATGATGTCTTTACAGCACTTTCAAAATGTTCTGCATAATAAAGCCAATTTTGAAGTTTCCCATCCCCCTTCCCCAATAAACAGAACAGTTCTCCCCAGGAAATTATTCAAAAAGCAAAAGTAAACACTTTCCCTCTCCAAGCAGAACTGAGTCATTTTTTACAACAGGAAGAAAATGAAATAAAACATGCACTCTAATACATTGAGATTGCCTTCTTTAGCGTGTTGGAAATTCTGGAGGGCACACGTGTGGAGGGCACACGTGTGCAATTTTCATCGGTAAAAAGCTTACAATTTGCACCCTCCGAGTTCTCTCTCAATTCGACTCTAACCAATTGCAGGTCTTTTCTTTTTATCTCTCCCATGCTTTTCTATCACATTCGGAGCTATCTGTCAATGGACAGTTGTTTTATGATACTTCACGTTAGTGTTTATTTATTCGTGCTATAAATTTGACCAACAGGTACCTGGGGACGAGAGCACTGGTTGGTAGGGATGTAAAAAATGAATGAAACTGGGTCCTTGCTTTAAGTCATAGCATTAGAAAAAAATAGATTCACATCGAAATCTGTAATTACACATTGTGAAGCCTTATAATGTAATGTTTATAAACACATTCCATGAGGTCCAACGCACCTGGCTTTGAACAATATCGTTTTCACTTAGTAAGTACATTGACCTTGGTTAAGTTACTTAAGTTTTCTGAACCTTGATTTCTTTATCAGTGAAATGGAGATAATGCAAACCTCAAAGGGTTAAAGCAGTGATGAGGGGAGCCTGCGTGGCTCAGTAGGTTGAGCATCTGCCTTCTGCTCAGGTCATGAACCTGGGGTCCTGGGATCCAGTCCCCAGTCGGGCTCCTTGCTCAGCGGGGAGCTTGCTTCTCCCTCTACCTGCCACTCTCCCTGCTTGTGCTCTCTTTCCTCTCTCTCTCTCTCTCTTGCTCTCTCTCTGACAAATAAATAGATAAAATCTTTAAAAAAAAAGCAGCACAAAAATAAATGTGGTATATAAAATGCTTAATAGTGAATATTCTAGTAATGAGGCAAATAATATGTCAGGTAAGTGAAGTATTGGGATGGGGCACAGGAGGGACTGACACAGCTAAGGCTTCCCACAAGCTGTAAAATTTGAGGTGGGGTCTAAAGAAGGTATCACAGACAGAGATGTAAGAGGTAGGTTAACAGGAAATCCTGAAAGTCAAATCCATATACAAGTACACAGAACTATCCAGGACGGACAAGTAATTATGTGTGATTGCAGTGTGGGTTCATGCTGCACAACAGAAGTAAATGAAACTCGAAAAATGAATTGGGAGAAGACTATGAATGGACTTCTGTTCCACGCTGAGGAATTTTAATCTCTGAAAATGAGAAATAATTAAAGATCTATCAGAAGTGGAATAAAATTACAGAATCCTACTTTTGAAAGTGAAATGTGGAAAGCCATGTGTTATGTCATTAGTGGGTAACAGTAGGGGGAGGCTGGGGGCGGGAAAACCAGAGGATATAGCAAATATCTACACATAGTATTTAGATGTAAGTTATATATTTATATATACTACGTTTATATTTCATATAAACTTGTTTATATTATATAATAATATAAATACAATAAAACCCTCACTTATATAGTAATGATGTAAAAGCAATAAAACCTAAAGTCGAGTAGCAATAATAAAAATGAAAGAAGGGATGGGAGTGAGAGAGGAGAACACAGCAACTTTATGATTGAGTTGATATAGGTAATTAGGCATCTGGATACACCAAAAGCATTTCTGAGGCTTATAGCCTGAGAAACTAAGTGATTTGTGATACCTTTCACAATTATATATAATTCAGGATGAACAGACAGAATGAGGGAGTATGGTGGTTTGGATTATTATAACCCAATTCTTTATGGTCACCCCATATATATCCACATCTTTTGCCAGGTGACTTTGCAGTGTCTCTCACTGGAGGTAGAGTACCTTTCCTTACCTCATTGATGTTGAGCTTGGCCATGCGATTTACTTTGGCCAACAGAATATGGATCAAAGTGTCAGTAGACCAGTTGCAAGCTGAGGCTTTAATAGATATCCTTTGTTTCTGCTCAGACTCATGTATTCATTCCAGGGATGCACGAGGAGAAGTGCACACTCCAGGGAGTTTTTGATCCAAAAAGACTGAGAAAGTACATGAACTATACATAAATCCAATCCACAACCTAGGAAAAATCCCAATCAAGCCCAGCCAACTCACAGCCTAAAGTAAGCTTCTCAAACTAACCTGCAGACCTATGAACAAGAAAAATAAATTCTTGCTGTTCTATGCCATCTTGAAATGGTTTTTATTTCACATTATTGTGGCAATAGTCCACTAACACAAACAGATAGAAACAGTGACATTTGAGTAATCTGGTTCCAATTTGTTCCCAAAGCCCAACTATCTTCCTACCCTTGGATTCTCTGAGCTGTCACATTACTCCAATTAGTCCTTTTTTTGTCTTCTGAAGCTGAGTAGAGTGGTTTCTGTTATTTGTCACCCACTGAATTTTATTACACTTAAAATTCTGCTGAGATACTTTAATCTTAATTATATTTCTGGATATAGTGGTAGAATAAGGAAGCCACATGTTAGACCAGGAATTATCATGCATAGGAAAGGACCATTTCATTAAAGATTTAGTCAATTAATTAATTAATTAATTAATGACAGAGTGGCTTCCATAGATAGACTATATATTCCCTTATGCCAGCTAAAGCATCTTGAAACCATGTTTCACTGAGGAGTAACAAAGGGACTGAATTAAAGGGTATGGGTAATATAAATATTTAAGATGTGGTTAAATAAAGAATGGATTGAGAGGGAATATGAATGAAAGGAGATTAGGAAATAAGGATGTTGTTAAAGCAAAATGAGAACTGTATGAAAAAGGAAGTGGTGAACAGTATCGCATACCAGAGAGATAGCAATTAGGTTAGATAACCATTAGCAGAATTAGGTTATGAGTGAATTTTCCATCTGAGCAATTAAAGTGATGTTTGTGCCAAGGGAATCTGAGAGTATTTGCAGGGAACAAACTTTCAGAGAGAGGAAAAGCCTTCCAGATACTCTTCAGTATCTGGAAAGGAAAAAAGATGGGGGGAGGGAAATAGAGAAGAAAGGAGGAAAAAATAGATGAGCCCCAAGGTTGTGCTTAAAACATTTCCTGCACCTGAGCTGACTCTTCTCTTTATTTCAATTTCTAGTAGACTAAGATTGGTGACGAAATCAAAGTTATTTGTGATTATTTATAGCGTAATTAGTTATGCTTGTGTATAAACTAATTGTTTAGAAAATACAGTGTTTAAAAATTTTTCCCATTTTTTTGGTCTTCAATATTCCCACATTAAAAAACTCTATTCAATTCTTACTACACATGAATAGAGGCAAATAAAATCGATTATGTGATCATAGTTTTTGTGTTTAACAAACTAGCCTTGGTTTGTTTAGGCTTTTTATCTACTTTAGGAAAACAAGTTTCAAATCTGATACTAGAACACAATGACTGTCCTTAATTGGGTCTTTCCAAATAAGCTGAATTTACTTTAAGAGCAGATGTGCATGAATGTACTCACTGAATGGCCATGAAGGGAGAGAATTTTTATGTCTTTTTTTATAATTATGTTTCCTGTATACAGAACAGTGTCTGACATAGAGTGGTTCTCAGAGAATATCTGTTGAATGAATCAATAAGTGAACAATGAATCATGGAACACTACATCAAAAACTAATGATGTAACGTATGGTGATTAACATAACATAATAAAAAAAAATAAGTGAACATGTGTCTTTGGTTTGTTTGTCCTCTCTCAATCTTAAGTTTTGAACAATATGCTCTCAAGTTTTTCCCCTCTCCCTCTGCCTTTTTCTCTCTGTTTCAATTAGTAAAATCTGGATTGGAGATTCCACTATAATGAGACTACACCATAGTGGTATATATATACACCATAGTGGTATATATAAACATATGTTTATATGTTTATATAGTTATTATGTTTGCTCAGTAATAGCATCCACATCACAATGTCCTTGAAAGAACTGGCAATCAATCTTGTGCCATGCTTCTTCTGGAGTAAATATTAAAGTGGATGAGCAGAGCAGTCAGTACATTAAGGTAGTGGTATAGTTGTACTCAGTGGAATGCTAGAGTCCTGGGTATAGGAGAATCAACCTGGTTTTAAGCAAATCAGAAGCTAAAGTATAGGGACAGTTTTCACATACTCCATTCCTCTCCCAACAAAGACTAACAGATCTTCCTCAGGTTGTCAGAGCTACAAGCAAGCAGGGTAGAATTCAAGGCAAGCCTCCTCACCTGGATAAAAACAGGAGTGTCAATCAGAGAAAGGCACGATCACCCAGAGAGAGTAATCAGAGCCAAGACCACAGTTGGGCTACAGCTTGGGAAAGCACATCCTCATGAGGGGTCTGAAGACTGCCTAGTGGATTAAGATTACCATCCTAAGATCTCATCTGACCAGACAGGTTTAGACATTAAATGGGACTGAGTCTACAGGACTGGAGACCTGCAGTAGCTGAACCTCCCTGGGGCCAGGAAACACAGGGATAGGTATTCTCCTTGTGAAAGCCCAGATAAGACCACTGCCATGTGTTTACCATATGCAATCTGGCAGGGATATCCAAAACATGATAGTTTGTTCTTAAATTTATCTCCCAACCTTTGAACCCCTGAAAATTTTCCTGAGTTTTCTAACACACTTAAAACTTTGCTAAGAATGTTTTAATGAAATGATTTGTTCTGACAAATTTCTGTATCATTTATATTTATTACAATTTATAGAATATCTGAAATCCGGAAGTTTGTTGTCTTTGGGGTTAGGAAACAGACCATTCCTGGAGACCATTTCAATTTTAGCCAATGTGAACATCAGATACTATAACTGAAAGAAATTTCAAGTGCAGCTAAACTAATGGTTACTAAGGAATATTTGCTGTGGTTTCTTTTTTTAAAAGATTTATTTTTTTATTTATTTGACAGACAGAGAGACAGCGAGAGAGGGAACACAAGCAGGGGGAGTGGGAGAGGGAGAAGCAGGCCTCTCGTGGAGCAGGGAGCCCAATGTGGGGCTAGATCCCAGGACCCTGGGATCATGACCTGAGCTGAAGGCAGACGCTTAACGACTGAGCCACCAGGCGTCCTTGCTGTGGTTTCTTAAGAGAAGAAAAACATCAAATAATGTTAGGAAATGCAACAGATTGTATTCCTCCTTTTGAAATTTCTCAAAGCATATTAGCATCTTAAAATGTCAAAATTTTCTTCAGTGAAAACTATATTTATGTATGCTTAAGCCACCTTCAAATAGTGAACCACTGACCGCTTTACATGCAAAACATCAATTAATAATCAGTACAACTACCGGTAGCCCTGAATAGCTAAAACCATTAAAATGTGGACATTCATTCTCTTTATTTCAGGACTTGGAGGGGTCATTAGCACTATTATCTGTTCTTTTTTCCTCTTATTTTCTCATTCTACCCATCTTCCATTTGGGACTGTCTCTTTGCTTTGGCTTCAACTATTTCCCACACCACGTTGAAACTGACTCCAAGAAACTACTTGCTTTTGAGAATTTTTCTGAGGCCCCTACTCTCACATTAGCAACTTTCTGGACTTTTGCCCTTGGTTGTTGTACTAGAACACTGAGCTACTCATTTTATGCTTCCCCCAATCTCTTTCCATCAGAATGGAATACACCAACATACACTTGAGAATTCTTGAATTCCCCCTCCCTATATTTCCTCCTCCTCATCCCATTAAAACAGTCTCAAAATCCTGTCACTTTCACCACCAAAGAGCTTGCAAATCTTCATCTCTCCTTGTACACATTAACACAAAAAGGTTGTATTAGTTTGAGTTTTCTGTAACAACAAAATCTGAGACAGGGACTCGGGTGCAGGTAGTTGATTGGTGAGGTGACCCCAGAGAGCAGGAATAAGGGAGCTGGAAGAGTGAGCCAGGGAAGGAAAAAAAAGCAATCAAAGTTGTGTTGTTGTTCTGTTTCCCACTGTGGGTAAAGGAGTTCAGTGGTGCTGGGGAAGCTCTGCAAAACCATGGAGAATGCATCTCAGAATTTTCCCTTTGAAGGATGGGAAGTGGGTCTTTACACCTTCTCCCTTCCCCTGTTGGTTGAAAGGGTGGCCCCTGCATTAAATCTCCTTCACTTCTGGGCTCCTCTACAAATATGTCTGAAACAGAAAAGCTGACATAAGTGAGGCGCTTGAGGTAGCATGCTGCCCCTGTACACAGAACTGCCCAAGAGAGCTGCAGCTGAAACCAGCGTAGTGGGCAAAGGAAGCTGTGTTTACTAAACAGCCTTTCAACTACTCTCGTCTCTAGACTTGCCCCTCTAGAAGCCATTCTTTACATTGTCTCCAGAATAACCATTCTTACATTTTTATCCATTAATGTAACATAAATTTCTTAAGTGCATCCTATTTGCCAGGTACTGCTCTATAGATTGGTGAACAAGACCAGTTTTTAGTATCAGGAAATTTACATTCTAAATTGAGACAGATGAGCAAGGAAGCAGGGGAAATATAATATCAGAGAATGGCAGGTCTGATGCAGTTAATTAAAATGAGTATGTGAAAAAAGACTGGATAGATACTCTAAATTACCCAGAGAGTAATTGCAGAGGGAAAAAAAAGACAAATGACTTAGTTTGGATCACTAGAAGTGGGTATGCAGCAGAGTGGATGGATTCAAAATACATTTAAGAGTTAGTCAGTGGATTGGCAGTGAATTGGATGTGAAGGGCAAGGAAAAAAGAAAAACAGGAAAGATGCCTAAATGTTTGGCTTGAGCACTCAACAGATAGCGTACCATTTTTTGACAGACAAGCCTGTGGGGAGAGTGAGTCTCAGGAAGAAATAATGGGTCTCTGTTGACCCATGTTAAATTTGAGATGATTATTAAGGTATACATGTGGAGATAAACTTAAATGTGAAATTGTTATTCTCCCACTTAAAAATTCTTCTAGAACTGTACTTGCCCTCAGGATAAAGACCAAACCTGTTGGTAAGACACATTCTGTGCTCACAAAACCTTCCTTTTCATCCATGTACATATTCTAACATTCAGTCACTTTGATATTTATTTGCAAGTCTCAAAATGTTACAATCTCTTCATGCCTCTCTAGGCTTCCCTACAACATCTTTCTATTCTTTATTACTCATTCACTCTCTTCCAAACTTAGTCCTGGTTTTATCCTTCACAGACCATTCCTGACAACCCTGTTCTGAGTTGAGTTCATCCCACCCTGAGTGGCAACACCTCATCCTCAGTCTGTGTTCTCTGTACTTCTCTCTAACATAATGCTTAATACATTGTGCGCTGTATTTTTTCCACTCTTCATTTGTTTTCCCCATTAGTTGATGTGCAGGAAAATTGTATTTCCAGCATTTAACAGTTTACCTCAAAAGTATTAAATATATGATTCTTTTTTTTTTAAAGATTTTATTTATTTATTTCAGAGAGAGAGAATGAGAGAGAGCACATGAGAGGGGGGAGGGGCAGAGGGAGAAGCAGACTCCCTGCCGAGCAGGGAGCCCGATGTGGGACTCGATCCCGGGACTCCAGGATCATGACCTGAGCCGAAGGCAGTCGCTTAACCAACTGAGCCACCCAGGCGCCCTAAATATATGATTCTGTTGCTTGAATAAATCAACTAAGAAATGAATGAATGAATGATGAGTGAAAAACACAGAAATAGTTGAACATCACACATGTTTAAACATCTACACATTCTTGAGTATAAGATAATACTAGTTTTACTTTATTCATTTGGGTTCTTCCTTTGAAAGTTTATAATGACATGTTTGTAAGAAATTAGAAAACTTCTAACTTCTACTTAAGAGTCCAATTAAAATTTATATCTATGTAAATCCTCTTATGTAATAGTAAACTGAAAAAAATATTGAACATTTATTTTCATTTATTATTTGTAGCTATACTCCCCTCAAAAAGTTGTCTAATGTAGAAAACTGAGATAAATATAGTAAGAAGATAAATTATACTTTGAAGCAGATGAGGAAATCAAGGAAGATATAATTTAAGGGTCAGTAAACAAAATAAAGCCACCAGTCAACTAAATAGTCACAGGGTTCAAAGCTAGCCAAAAGGCAAAGAAATATTAGGAAATATAATTTTTAAAAGCCAGTTCCAAATGGAATCATCAGTTTTAAGAGTTATGGTTCTCATAGTATAAAAACATATTTAAAAAATACTGAAGTCAAGTAAAGTACTTCTGGATCAAGCAACAAATATCTTCCCTCTGAGTAAGAGAATGGTGTGTTCAAGCAGGTTTATTCAGAATGAATTCTAGTGTTCTTTCCCTTATAAAAGAATATGATTCAATGATGACAGATCTAAGACTAGGTTTGTGGGTCAGTCCAGATTCAATCAGAGAAGCGGAACCTCTAGGATATATATTTAATGAGAAGATTTGTTACAGATATTTGACCATATGCAATTGTGGGAGCAGGGTAAGCAATTTCTATAGGGTTATTGAGTTTATGTCTGAAGTTACAGCCCGGAGTCTGCAGGGCATGTCCTTGGGAAAGGAAGATAATATAAAGTGGGGGAGAACAAGGCTGAGCTGGAAACACAGCAGCAGTGGGAGCCCAGGAAAGCCAGACACCTGTGTCAGTTCTTGCTGACTTTGACCTTTAAGATGTGTCTTTCAGGGCCCTTCATCACAGAGCTAAACACATACACCTGGTCCAGGAGGTGGTACCGGATGAAGACGTATCCAAGGGAAGGTAGTTGCAGGCCTGAGCACTGCCTTACACCAACAAGGGGAGCAGCAGGTAAGACAATGCATGTGAGCCACACCAGGCCTTTTGTTTCACTTCCACCCTTCTTTTTCTCACACCGGAAATCCCTCTTTGATCCACCCTGATGGGAAACATAGGAGCAGGAATTCTGGAAAATGAAGTTCAGCTTAGGCAAGCTGACACATTTCCAAAGCCAACATAGTTTGGCATAATGAACTCATAAATCTAGTATGTACTGAGTAAATGAGTGGAAACCTGGGGTGGACTGATGGATAGACAGGTGGATGCATGAATAAATGCATAGGTTTCTGCATTCTTCCCAAAGGCTATTTCTCTGCCAATCTTCCTTGTAATGCCTTATCACCAATTCAAATCATATGTGCTTTATGAAAACAATGCATGATTATTATTAGAATTAACATAAATTAAGATTAAATATTAACAGAGATTGATTCAAAGATTGCAATTGAAGGTCTGGCTTTAATATTAATAGCTAACCCTTACCAAGCATTTACTTGGTCACATTAATGATCTGACTTCATTCTCACAACAACTTATGAGTTGTCTTATGTCTTACAGCTTTCTTCTAAAAGATAAGAATTTAGTTTGCTTGAGGGTTACTGAGATAAAATTTATTTTTTCCCTAATTTTGGTTTTTCTAACCTAATACCCAAAAAGTATTGCTCTTCTTTCCAGCAATCTTACTAAAACATATGATAGATTCCCTAAAATGGTGTTATGCTGCACACCAACACCAAAGAAAAGAGTTGGATATGTTATTCTGAATCTCAAAACAAAGAATATAAGGATAAAACCAGCTTGGGTAAAGTGTAAGATAAATGATCAGTATTAGCGAGGGAGACAAAACCAGTTTATTGCATCTGTAGTTACTTAAGAGTGTTGGACAAATAGGCTCTAAGGAACTATTTAATTGTATACATTTTGTTTAGTAAGATTCCAATTGTATTCTTCAAATAGAGAAAAAAGAAAATATGCAAATAAGGAATTAGTTTCACCTACATAGACATATTTTGAGTTTATTCTATAATTGTTTTTCCCATACTTATTAATTTGTTGGAATAGCTCAAATTGAAAACAAAATAAAAACTGAAGTTATTATGTGCCCATTAACTGAAGGCTAGTGGGATATGGGTTGCTGGGATTCTCTGGAAATTTTCAAACTCAAAATTCAAAAAATTTCAGAGGACTTTAAGCTCACCAGAGTAAAACTCACTGAACAAGCTGTTTATCTAAATATTACTTTAAATGGTTTTACAAACAATTTTTAAACAAATTTTGGACAGTTTTCCCAAAGAAAAAGCACTGCTCTCATCATTTCAGATTTGAACCCATTTCCTCCTGTGGGTAAAAGGACTAAAGTTTGGTAGAACCTGTGCTATTCCAGGAACTGTGTTGAGTACTTCATGGTGATCATCTCATTTAATTAAGCAAAAGTTCACTAAGTGTTTTCTCTTTCAAGTCTTTACTCAATGAACTTTATTTTTTTAATTTTTTTTTAAAGATTTTATTTATTTATTTGAGAGAGAGAGAATGAGAGACAGAGAGCATGAGAGGGAAGAGGGTCAGAGGGAGAAGCAGACCCCCTGCCGAGCAGAGAGCCTGATGCGGGACTCGATTCCGGGACTCCAGGATCATGACCTGAGCCGAAGGCAGTCGTTTAACCAACTGAGCCACCCAGGCGCCCTACTCAATGAACTTTAAATACTCCACAGGCATTCCAATGCTGTCGTCCAATGCATTCTCCCAGACACATAGTGTAGTGGATATTCTGTAATAACTTAAGGATTAATTGATCAATTCAATTCAATCTAACAATTATTGACTATCCACCCTGTGCCTGACACCAGGAATGCAAAGATGAATCCAATGGGATGCTTGCTCTAAGAACCTCAAAGTCTAGTCAAAGAGTCAGGGCTGTGGGCAAGAAGGTACAAGTTCAGAAAGTATTGCAATAGACACAAGGGACAAAGTGCCTTGGAAACATCTGGCAGAGCAATAAACTCTTGGTGTGCTTTATCTTGCAGGAGTGTGGTGCTTTCATAGCAGGAGGAGAGGGTATTCCAACAAATGACAGCAGGGTAAAGAAAATGCAAACATTTGGTGACATAGGAAGGACAGTATAGGTGGAAAGGGATGATTGCCTTTTCAGTGTGGCTGGAATAAAAGTTGGGTGAGAAGGGAAAGGGGTGAAATTGGAATGGTACAGGGAAGGAGACTGATGAATTTTGAGTGTTCAGCTAAAAAATTTGGACTTCATAATGGAGGCAAGATGTATGTGAGATTCTGATTTTGGTTAGCTTTGATTTTAGGAAGCCAAGCCTCTGGGAGCAGATTTTACACTGTGTAAAAGGATTTTCATATTTTATTAAATATTTCTAACAAACCCATGATGGAGATACCAAAATTATTTGAATTTTTTTTTAAACATTGAAGAAAATGAGACTAATAGAGTTTCAGTATCTTGCCTCGTGCGAAAGACAAGCTCCAAAGCCAGGTAGGTCTGAAAAGTTATTAACCTCTACATTATCAGTCTCTTTCTAAGTTTCTAAGCTAGAATATATCATCAAATGGACCCTCCTAAATAGTAACAGAGGCTCACATATGCTGAGTGCCATTTCTTCCCAAGTAGAGCACTGGGTGTAAGAGTTGACTTAAACAGCTCTAGATCATGACTAACTAAAGCTATATCCAATAATAGAAGTTAGTTTGAAAAGGGACAGGAGTTAAGGAACTAGTGATTTTAAAAATACTTGCTTAGTAAATGGAACTAAGAGTTAAATTTCATTTAATCGAGTTTATGTTTCTATCCTCACAGCCTAGAAGAAACCCAGCAAAACCTTTTGTAAATAAAGTAATATCCTCATGATATAGAGATGCAATGTGCAAGAAAGAGCATAGAGGACAAAAATGAAGAAACTTGAGACAAAAAATTATGGATTTTAGTTCTCAATAATGGTTTGTCCTGAGTCAGACATTTAAGATTTCTCATTATCCACTTCCTCATCTGCAAAATGGATATAACATTATTCATCCTGTAAACTTCTCACATGCTTAAGGTGAAGAGCTTGTGGAATCATGTATGTGAAATTGCTCTGTATACTTTTAGGTCCCCTAGAAATATTTGCTTTCAACATCATGATAGTCCTTTGATTAAAATCCACTTTTAACCACTGAAAGGGGGGATTCTGCACCACTTCAGTTTGATGTTGAGATTAAACTACCTTATTTGGAAAAGATCAGAGATGGTCTTCAAAACACCTACGAAGTACCATGCATGTCTATACATAGCATCATATATGAAGATTGAGTACTCATTTGAGGCTGTGCCAAGACTATCTGACAAAGCCATCCTTAGACTTCACAAGGCATCAACACTTCTTGTGAGGGCATAACAAAAGCTCATTTGTAGCTCAGGAAAGCAAAATTAAAAATGGAAACAGCTAGAGACCTTCTGTCATGTGAAAGAGGGAAAAAAAGTGTCTAGTAATATAGGAAGGAAGAAAATTCAAGGACAGTGACCATAATTTAATTATGGCCTATAATTAGAAATTCAGTACACTAAATAAAAAATTGCATGTTCATTTCAGGAAAATCAACCTTTTAATGGAGCTGAAAAGCATCCGTGAAAACCACTGTCATTTATTAACTGAGTAAAGCATACAAAAAAATGGAAAATCTTGTTAGTGTATTCCCTGAAAACCATGTGGTTTATAAGGTAGTAAAAACAGGTAGAGAAAATATATTCCAAAGTAAACACTTAAAGGAACAAACAAAATATTTTTGAAAGGTAAGCACATTGACATTGAAGGTTACAAAGCAAAAATGGACAACTGAATCGATGGTAAAAATATAATAACAAGACGAAACATCTTATATGGCAGCAGGAATAAAGAACTGGAAATCTAAGTGTTTGAACTCTAGTACAGACCTTGTAACTAACTAATGTGGGCCCCTTACCCATGCCTCTTTCCTCATGAGTAAAATGAGAAGATTGAAAGAGATAATATCTAGGGTTGGTATTATTTTATTATTCTAAGCAAAACTGGAATGAAATTCTATTTGCCCATCACAACTTTGAGTACTGATGTGGTATCAAAGGTACTAAGAAGCCTTTTTTTTTTACTCAAAAATTACACCCATTGCTCACCCCAGTGTTTCAACTGCCTAAAACAGTATGTACTAGAGTTTACTAGGACTGCCATGCTAAATATCACAAAGTGGATGGTTTAAACAACACAAATTTATTTTCTCATAGTTCTGGAGGCCAGAGGTCCAAGATCAGGGTGCCAGTATATTCAGTTACTGGTAAGCACTCTCTTCCTGGCTTGCATATATATAGCCACAATCACTCTATGTGCTCACATAGCCTTTCCTAGTTGTGTTCAAGGGAAAGAAAGACAATAAGGGGAGAGAGGGATGGGGGGCAGGGAAAAATATCTTCCCCTCTTCTCCTAAAACTCTCAATCCTATTGGATTAGGGCCCCAGCCTCAAGAGCTCATTTGACCTTTATTACTCCCTCAAAACCCTATCTCCAAAAACGATCATATTGGAGGTTAAACTTCAACATGAAGGCAGAGGAGAAGGTTGCAAAATTTGATCCATAGCACCAACATCACTGATTTAAAAGGTGTCATTAAAAATAATAATAAAATAATAAAAATTAAAAAATAAAAAATAAAAAAATTACTAAACTTTCCCAGTTAAGTAGGGTCCTTCCTGGTCTCCCAGTTACAGAGACAGATGGAAAAGTTTTTTTAGGCAGCTTTGAGTAAAGATCTAGTGGAGTAGAAAGCTGGATCAATAATGCCCTAAAGGTATGATGAACCACAGGTGAAACTGATCTTTGACAAATGAAAGGAGTTAGAAGTATTCCTTTTACTCAGGAATGTGGTTAGTTTGAGGAGTTGCTTGCGGTTTCAGTTTTTTAATTTACCAATCTACCTTTGGATAGAAACCAGCTTTAACCCAAAAATCTAAATGAGAGCAAATTAGATCTTTTCCCAAAGAGTATAAATAAACCCAGGGCAATCTGATTTACTTTGTTTATAAAGGAGACAAAAGAAATAGGTGCTGGAAAGCTTTACATTTTCTCAACTTCTGAAACTATCTCATGGTAGGAGGCTAGTGATAAGGCAAATAGTCAAGTAGAGTCATACTCTATTTCTACTTTCTCTACACATTAGTTAACCCTTGATTTTCTAAACTAGACCAATTTGCATGTGTGGAAATACTCTACAGTTATCAAACAGATAGAACAAAAAGATACTTTCAATTACTAGAAATGTCTGGGTGTCCAAATCCAGGAAGGTTTGTAGTGGTTAAATGACATTAACTATGGAACCTTTAAGCAATTTCCGGTTCTCACTTTTTTATTATTGATCTTGGCCAAGCAATTTGAGTGTTCTTATTCTGTTTCCTCAGCCATAAATTGGATATGGTAATAATACCTGATTCAGAGGGTTGTAGTGAGGATCAAAACAGATACTAAACTTTGAAAAATGTCATGCAGTTGACACACATTACCAGCTCTACTACTATTACTACTACTATTATCATTATTATTTGATATTCTAGAGGAAATTTGCCATCATTCAGTCTATTCTTGTGGCCCAGTATAAATCAATATGGACTTCTCTAATTCTGTCTCTATATCTCTAATTCTGTCTTTATATCTGTCTTTATATAAATATATATATATATATATATATATATACACATATATATACATATATGTATTGTCTAATTCTATCTTAATAAAAGGCACCACATGGGAAACAGGAGAAATGTAAACTGTATTAACTATCATCAATGGGCTAAGAATTTTGATGGTGAAATTATGATGTTTCCAAAAGCCCTTTGGAAAAGGAAACTGAGGCCAAGATAGAACCTAAACATATTGTTCAAGGTCTTGGAGCAAAGAACAGCTAAGCTTGTACCAGAGATCAGTCACCTGATTGGAACATCAAGCTCGCTCCTCCAGGCTCCATGTCAGTTCTGAGAACCCTATAACCTGATGGGAAAGGGCATAACTGTGCTAGATGGGGTGGAGTTATGACAGCCTCAAGAACTAAGCCAGACCAGTGACCTTCAGCCCCATTAGTACTGGACTCTCACCAATTTAGCATGCAAGAGCTCCACAGCTTCAGTGGACAAACCAGCAATGGGTAATGTGGATTACAGCCCAGGGCCCAACCTAACATTCTTTTTGGTTTCTCTTCCACAATGTCTCTTCCTCGTTGTCAAGCAGGAGTAGAGCTGCGGAAGATCTTTCTGGGATAGAGACACTTTAATCTTGTTCACAACACGCATGCCCTGAATTTCCAAATTAACTCAAAATGTTTGTCTTAGTATGCATATGATGCAGACTCTGGGTCAGACCTAATTTGTGAGGTTAAATAAAGGTAAAAGCTTAAGTTTCCGTACATACCAGAGATGCCATTGCAGTGTTTCATGACTTTCCGGAAAGTGGACTGGCAAAGGAAGTAATCACTGTACTGTAATTTTTGTGTAATATTTGCACATTCCACACCCTGACTCCCACCTATAAACACGCAGAGGAAATCATAAGCATAGTTAATGACATATTAGATGTAAGACCTCTGTTTCCTAAGGACATTCTCCAAGGCAGTTGTTCAAAGGGAGCTTGGAATTTTCCATCAGAAAATCATTCTTTTTTTTAATAATGATCTCACGTGACATGCATTCCTTTTTTTTTTTCTTCTTTTACTCTTTTGATCGATCTTACCCTCTGCATTCTATGGGAAATGCTATTTCTACAGAGTCTGAATTTTAGTCTCAGAAATGCAGGGTAATCCTAGGAGGTTAGTAAGAGATCTTCTGATGGAATGTATTTGATCTACACTTTAGCCTGGCCCAAAAGACATCCGCAAGGCAGATTTCAGGAGCAAGGCCAGGGCCTGCTCAGCATCAGAGCAGACCAGAACCCAGAGCACTCTGGTCCCTCCCACTTGCTCCACGCAGGCTAAATCACATATCCCAACCATGGTTAGGGCCATGGTTTGCCAACCAGATTTGTTTCCTCCTAGGCGAAACTCACAGTTGAAGGTGATAAAAAACAGCCAATGTGACATATTTTAAACATCCAGGAGATTTCACAGCTTCTCAAAGGGAGTAGATTTCCAAGTAGATTTCTAATGGTAAACTTAAGTTGAAATATTACTCTCTGCTCCTTATGCATCCCAGACTATTGGTTGACAACCAAGACACTGATATGTGACCAGCCTGGGAGAAGCTTTGGACAATTAGGTCTTGACTTTAAAAAGTACTTTTATTTGCTTCTAAAAGGACTTTCACACTAACATTCTAACTACTGAAAAGCCAAAACGCTCTCTGTTAAAAAATGTATCCCTTTAAATATATCTCACAGGAAGTATAGAATTCCTTTTTCTCTTTCTGAAATAATCCAATTGTAACTGCTGAAAAGGACTTCCCATAATGAAAAAAGAAGTCTAATAGTAAAACTCTTTTTGTTATTCTAATAATGAGGCAGATGTATTATATGGTGGGGAGGAGGAAAAAATTATTTTCATTCATAAAATAATTTTTGTTAAGTCAACATTATTTGTAAAATGATCAGCTCATATGTGGAGCTAGATTGCATAGATTCCCATCTTGGGTGAATTTCTTCTTGTATTCTTCAGTTGCTTTGACAAACAAAAAACACAAAACAAAACCAAAGATAGCAATAGTACCTACTCTATGGGTTGTTAGTGAATTAAATATGTTAATACATGCAAAACACATACAAAGCACTCAATAAATGTTAGGTATTACTGTTAGTAAGTAGTAGCACTATTAGATTATTTCAAAAATCTAAACTTAATACAAGGCATATTTTTCTCCTAAATTTATATCTCTATGTATCTAAATTATAATAAACTATATGCATTCCCTGGGAGGTCAGCTCACTCCACCAAGGACAGGTCTGGCACTTGGTTTCCAAATAAACTCACTATCTTATTCTATTAAGCATATAATCACAGTAAGTTGTAATTTTCTTTACCTCATAACATCCTTGTTTGTGTGACTTCCTGTAAGGCAACTGTTTCAGTAGATACGCTTCCTTTTCTAGGAATGCACCAGGTAAGAAAAACCATGGGCATAATATTTTCTGCTGAACGTTGACTATTGCATATATTGTTAAGAAAAACAACAATCCTGCTTTTTTTTTTTTTAAGATTTTATTTGTCAGAGCGAGAGAGAGAGCACAAGCAGGGGGAGCAGCAGACAGAAAGAGAAGCAGGCTTCTCACTGAGCAGGGGGGATGCGAGACTCGATCCCAGGACCCTGGGATCATGACCTGAGCCCAAGGCAGATGCCACCCAGGCATCCCAACAACTCTGCTTTGATGAGAACAACATCAAAAACCTTCTTTGAATGTAAGAACCAATAAACTTGGAATATAGCCAGATTTAGGGCCATACGTTATCCACCTCTGTATCTCCTACAGTTTAGTAAGAGAGCTGAGTTCAACTGGAGACTCAGTCAGGGTCCTGATAGGAAACTGATGTAAATCAAAAGGGGCAATTAAAGAGATTTTAATGATGGATCTATTTACAACCCAGGGGCAAGGTTTAGGAAACCAACAAGAGACGACACAGCAATAGCAAGATTGCTCTTACTCTCTGTCGACCTGAACAAGCAACAGGAGGGAGCAACACTAGGAACCAGGTGAGCTGTGCCTCTAGCAGAGGTCTGCTGGACAGAGGTTATGGCCATTCAGCCACTGCCAACTTGCCATCTTGTCAGGAGGGAGCTGGGGTCATCTTACCCCACACTTTCTCTTCTTCCACTCTCTGTACATTAACAAGCCTTCTCATTGTCCAAGTGCACAGAAACCAGAAGTTCTCTGACTTAGATGATACAGTCACTGTGGCCAGCTTCCCCAGAGCTTACAATAAGGTGGGAAGTTAGGAGGGTCGATCTGGGATGCAAATATCCTGCAGAGTCAAGAAATGCTCTGAACAATGCACCGATGTGTTTCATTTTTGTAGCCTTTCCCATGCTATAAAAGAATCCTGAAATCTGGTGCTAAAAACAGACTTTCAGCTTTCAGAGAACCTCTCCAAGTCAGAGTTTCAGAGTGTAAACACATTAAAATAGAAAAATAACAACAGAAACTGGTTCTGTTTTTATATCTAGGGAGTTTCCTAGGTTCCTATTAAAAAGATTTGGAATTAAACTTGTTTTGGACACTTTATCAACTTTTGCCTGGAGAGAAATATATTTCCAATAACTAGTTGTTTTACCTCTAAAATAGGAATCTCCTAACTTTGTTGACCATAAACTGTCAATAAGGAGAAGTTGACCATGCACTCCTAATATATGTGTACTTATTAATAAAGTATATATATTGACTATTCTAATACTTTACATGTATTATGAAACACATAATTGTGGAAAGTAATGATAGATGAGAACAGAGTTTAAGATTTTCTCCCTTACCCCTATGCACATATTTCTTACCCATTTTACTCATGGTTTTGGAGACTCATTCACTCTGCAGAGCCCCTTAAAAGACAGGATTCCACACTTAACCCAATGGCCATTCTAAGCACAGTATTATTCTATCCCATGAACATTTTAGCAGTCAGGCTCTTAAGAGAGCATACACACCAAAATTAGGATTTTCTGAATGATCAGAAGATGCTAAACAAATAACTTGTCTTTGAGAAACATGTTAAGCCATTGCTAAGTGTGGTCAGCACTCTGTTCCAGTAACCTCACAGAAGAGGTCTCATCTCCATTTTACAAAATAGGAAACTGAGGCATAGAATGTTTTAGGAACTGGTTCAAGATGATCTTTCTCTGTCATAAAACTCAGGTTTCCTGGGTTCTGGTTGAACATTCAGTCTCAAGATACCAGGCTTCCTACCTAGCAAATTTTTTATAGAAGTAATTTATGGAATAAACCAGCATTGCACCACAGAACAGTCTCTCTGGAAAAGATATGTCATGATCCCTAAGAGAAATGATTTGCTCCAAGAACTTAAGCTGAATGCCTGATGTATGCCTGGCCTCTTGATTTCTGCTTTTCCCACTGGGGCTGAAAGATTCAAGCCCTTCTCACCGGAATGTGAGTCACTCTGGGCCAGGGACTGTGATTATCAGATTATCATCGCTTTTTCTCCAGCACCTGACAGAGTGGCTAGCAACATAGATGCCTAATGAAATGGCCAAACAAACAGTGTTTATTCTTCAAGGTGGCAGGAAATGTGGCAATCAGAATTAGAGAATTATCTCAAAGGTTTTTTTTAAAAAAATATAAAGTTTTAAAAATATCCCATGATCTTTAAAGATTATGAAAACTACCTCAAAATCCCCTGTAGTTAATTTCAACAAAGGGAAAGAATTCTTGGCCAGTAAGTCCACCTCGTTCACAGCTTTCACCAGTTAACAAGGTACAGTTCAATTCCATTTTGCCTCAAACTCTGTCTCATTAAGCTTGGCTCCGATTCAAGCCCCCGAGCCCCTCCCACTGTCCCTGAATGGTCCCGATGTTTCACTTCACTAAAGAAGAGATTAATTTGTAGAAAGGCTTCAGCACATTCCTGGGTTGCTCAAGTGCACTTCTTTTCATAGAACAGGCTTTTGATTTTGTGCTTTAAATCAAAGGCAGAGAGCAAAAATTCCAAGTATGTATGGGCTTCCGACCTTTAAAAAAACAGGATTGTTCAGTTGGAATTTGACACAGAAATGCTCTACTCCACTACTCTAGTTAGTTTGATTCTTCCCCAAGATAGCCCCTTTCTTCTTTCTACTAAATATCAGCATTTCAATCAAGCTGGTGTTTGGCAAAGCATTAAAGATAAGTGAAGAGTTCGTTATTAGTAATTTATTCATATTGACATTTTAGGGGTTTTATTTCCTTGGAAAACACAGTGTCTCCAGTTAGGAAACCTGTTTGGTAGAAAATATATGAATACACTATTTTCTGTGTCATGGCAGATAATGTGTTTCCTTGGACACTGACTCAGGCACTGTTAAAAAACACTATGGCATATTGGAAAGTATTTTTGAATATTTGTACAAATTTCTGAGTTACAAATTTATGAGTGCAGTAGAGAAAGGAAGCATAGGAAACATTAAATACTTATCATAGGCCTTTTGAAAGACTGTTTTCAATCGTCCTTGAATCTTCTTTATTCCACCATTTCTAAGTTTACCAATATAGTTTTACTTAAAACCTATGGCAAGCAAAACATAATACGGTCACAAGAAAGACCTTATCCCATATGGGATGGAGATGTTGCTTTGATCTTGTTCATGATGTCTGTTAAATAAAACAGGTTACCTTGTTTCTTTGGTCTGATTTTATGTACACACACACCCACACACCCACACACACACTCTGATGAACAATTTGAGAAATAAAAACAGTTTCAAAAGGTTTTATACTCAATGCAATGATTGATCTGGTCAAAAAATTATTCTATCTTCCAATATTCAACAGGTGATTTTAGGGGAGAATAAGGATTCCAAAATTGTGCCAGACTTCTGAATGATCAGAATATATTTAAATAATAAAATGCATTTCGTAACATTTTTTACCTTTTTGAAATGCTTTCAACCTGATTTTGCAGATCCTTTGACCACATGAAAAGAGGTGCTCTGATTGATTATAAAAGGGGGTGTTTTTGATGGTTGCAATAGAAATTTGATCACTGGAATGGGATCTGGTAAACTGAATTACAATGAATTGCAATAATATAATGGGAGTAAGATGATCATTTGCAGTAACCAGTAATCAGTAGCCACAGACACTACACCCTTTACTGTACTCCTGAAACCATGGAATCCTGTCCTTAACTTAGTGGCATCTAAGAATTACTCTAGAGGGCCTTGAAACTACAAACCTTGCATACTGCATTCAGCGGCTGTCAACTGCTTTCTAGTGCCATGTTGCGTTCCACAGTTTCTTCTTTTTACATGCCTTAGAGTATAGGACAAGCACTGTTCTATAACTTCTTCAGTCTCCCAGACTTCTGATTTAGTCAGGTTTCTCCCAAGATGAAGGAAAAACAGATTTCTGGAATGTAGATGTGGCTGGAAAAGGGTTTTGACCCTGCCTAATTCAAAGTAGGATGGCCAACCAACACCAAGAAAGAAGCCCGGGACCAGATGGTGTCTCTGGTGAATTCTACCAAACATTTAAAGAAGAATTCATGGCAATTTTTCTCATACTCTTCCAAAAAATAGAAGAGGAGGGGAGACTCCCAAACTCATTCCATAAGACTAGAATTACCTGGATACTAAAGCAATCAGAACACTCAGTCAAGATAAAGAAATACAAGGCATCCAAATTGGAAAGGAAGAAGTCAAACTGTCTTTGTTTGCAAATGATATGTTATATATAGAAAGTCCTAAAGACCCCACCAAAAGAAAAAACTGTTTGAACAAATGAACAAATTCAATAAAGTTGCTTAGGACAAAATCAGCGTACAGATATCAGTTATGTTTTTATACACTTATAATGAAATATTTGAAAAAGAAATAAAGGAAACAATCTTACCCACAATAACATAAAAAACTAAAACTCCTAGGTATACATTTAACCAAGGAGATAAAAGATCTATACATTGAAAACTATAAGAATTTGATGAAGGAAACTGAAAAAGACATAAATCAAAAATAAATGGAGATATATCTTGTGTCCATGGATCAAAAGAATTAATATTGTTAAAATGTCCATACTACCCAACGCTTTCTATAGATTCAATGCAATCTCTATCAAAATGCCAGTGGCATTTTTCATAGAACAATCCTAAAATTTGTATGGATATACAGAAGACCCTGAATAGCCAAAGTAAGCCTGAGAAAGAAGAACAAAGTTGGAGGCATCACACTTCCTGATTTCACGCTATATTATAAAGATACAGTAATAAAAACAGTACAGGGTGCCATAAAAATAAACACATACACCAATAGAACAGCCTCATGAGTTGAGAAATAAATCCTCATATATATGTTCAACTAATATTTGACAAGGGGGCCAAGAATACTTTTATAGGAACTGGACAGACTCTTTGATAAATATTTTTGGAAAACTGGATAACCAGATGCAAAAGAACAAAATGGTACCACTACCTATACCATCTACAAAACTAACTTGAAATGGATTAAATACATAAACATATGAACTAAAACCATAAAACTCCTAGAAAAAAATATAGGGAAAAAGTTTCTTGACATTGGTCTTGGCAATGATTTTTTTTGGATGTGACAGCAAAAGCACAAGCAACAAAAGCAAGAATTAAGAAGTGGAACTACAGCAAACTAAAAAGCTTCTACAGAGAAAAAGAAACAATGGCAAAATGAAAAGGCAACTTATGGAATGGGCAAAAATGTTTGCAAATCATATATCTGATAAGGAGTTAACATCCAAAATACATAAAGAACTTATGCAACTCAATAGCAATAAAACAAACAATCTCATTAAAAAATGGACAGAGGGGGACGCCTGGGTGGCTCAGTCATTAAGAGTCTGCCTTTGGCTCAGGTCATGATCCCAGGGTCCTGGAATCGAGCCCCACATCGGGCTCCCTGCTCAGTGGGAAGCCTGCTTCTCCCTCTCCCACTCCCCCTGCTTGTGTTCCCTCTCTCGCTGTCTCTCTCTCTCTCTGTGAAATAAATAAATAAATAAAATCTTTAAAAAAAAATGGACAGAGGAACTAAATAGATATTTTTCCCAAAGAAGACATACAAATGGCCAACTGGTACATGAAAAGGTGCTGGACAGCACTAGTCACGGGGAAATGCAAATCAAAAGCACAATGAAATGTCACAAGGGACTATCATAAGAAAAACAAAAGATAACAAGTGTTGGCAAAGATGTGAAGAAAAGGGAACCCTTCACTATTGATGGGAATGTAAACTGGTAGAGCCACTATGAAAAATAGTATGGAGGTTCCTCAAAAAATTAAAAAGAGAGCAACCATATGACCTAACGATGCCCCTTCTGGGTATATATCCAAAGGAAATTAAATTAGGATCTCAAAAAGGTATCTGCACTCCTATGTTCATTGCAGCATTATTCACAATAGCCAAGACATGGAAACCACCTAAGTGTCCATCAACAGGTGACTGGATAAAAAAGATGTGGTATATATACACAATGAAATATTATTCAGCCATGAGAAAGAAGGAGGTTCTGCTGTTTGCCACAACATGGATGAAATTTGAGGGCATTGTGCTAAGTGAAATAAGTCAGATAGAGAAAGACAAATTCCACTTACATGTGGAATTTAAATTTAAAAAAAGTCAAATTCGGGCACCTGGGTGGCTCAGTCGTTGGGCGTCTGCCTTCGGCTCAGGTCATGATCCCAGCGTCATGGGATCGAGCCCCGCATCGGCTCCCTGCTCCGCGGGAAGCCTGCTTCTCTCTCTCCCACTCTCTGCTTGTGTTCCCTCTCTCGCTTTGTCTCTTTCTGTCAAATAAATAAATAAAATCTTAAAAAAAAAAAAAGTCAAATTCATAAAATAGAGTAGAATGGTGGTTACTAGGGACTGGAGGGCGAGAGAAGTGGGGAGATGCTGGTCATAGGGTACAAATTTCCAGTTATAAGATAAATAAGTTCTGGGGATCTTAAATGATCTCATCACAAAAAGGAAATGGTATTTATGTGACACAATGGAGGTCATGTTATAAGAATGTTATGATAGTAATCTTTTTGTGATATGTATCAAACCAACACAGTGTACACCTTACACTTACACAATGTTATATGTTAATTATATCTCAATAAGGTGGAAAAAACGGGAAGGGTAATGACAATATGATAACTGTGATACTAAAGATTTAACACATGAATTTCTTTTGGATTGATAAAACATAATAAAGCAAAGGAAAAAATCTGTTAGATATATGATGCGATGGAATTATAAGAATTAAAATTTGTATCATTAAAATAACAACAACAACAACAAACAAGATCCAAAGAAGAGCAACCAAGATCTGATAAGATCTGCCACCAGAGCAACACAGCCATTTGTGTTGCATATGTACAACCAGGACATACCACGATCTTGGCCATGCCCTTCAAGGACTGTATTTTGATATGAAAGAAAGTAACCTCAAATGGGTCCTCTTCCGAGTCTCTGCCACCATCCAAGAAGAAATGGAGAAGAGGTATCTATTAGAGACAAACTTAGTCCTAGGAGAAATAGTGGGCCAAGAGATTAGGGACCAAAATCTTGAGAAAGAAGAATACAGAAATTTTTAAAGCCCCTTTTTCCACTGAACAAATGCTTTCCTCTTTGCAATGTTTCTCTTTTAGATTTGCTGCAGCAAGACAGACCTGGAACAGATTTCCCTTCAGAGGAACACTTTTCTAAGCAGAAACTAGTGTGGAGCCCAGAGCCGAAAGACCTAATATAGAGTGCTTAGTGGAGCTGCTGTCTTTCTGCAGGATACTTTCATATATGGTTTGAGAGGATGGCAAGGGCAATCAGGGTAAAGAATGAGGAAAAGAGGCCCTAGTGGCTCAGCAACCTGATGTTTTCTTGACTTTGTGGCCACCAAATAATTAACAATTATCTTTGATATAGTATTTACTAGGTAGCAGGTACTTTTTAAATGTTTTACATATATTAACTCATTTGATCCTCTCATTGACCCTATGGACCTCATTTCACAGATAAGAAAACTGAGGCCAGACTGGATAACTCAATTGCCCAAGGTCATACAGCTAGTAAAAGGCAGAGATGGTGTTTAAAGCCAGGCACTCGGACTTCAGGCGTCTGTATACTCAACTGTCACATGATGTTAGTGAATGTAAAGAAGGGCTTTGTGCTCCTATCAATTTCAATTCACGGGCTAGGGGGTTCCCAAAGGCCAAATATTAATAAGGACAAATAGACTTGCCTTGTGCATGTCCCATGTGGGCTCAAAGAAAGATGACTACCATCATGATAAAATACATCAGCTGGATATAGAGCTCTCAATCCCCAAGACAAATGTCTTTTTTCCCACGGTGCCCCCGAATCTCAAGGACTGAGTATTTGAAGTGCCTAAAATAGGCAAGACCTATTGTCCTAAGTGGCTATTCCAAAGTCCTGAAAGGTGATTAAATTCTCTTGTAATCCCACTCTACAACATCTTATTAACGAATTAATATTAATGCTAGATTCCACTTTGCTTTGCTTTCATCTCATTCTAATGTCTAAATAGATGATCAACACTAACTTTATACAATTTCTACTATATACTATCAGGTTACCTTCTTGCTAATAAAGCTACCCTCCAAAAGTCAGATTTGCTTAGCCTTCCTGGGCTAGTGAAATACGGTATTTGAGAAGCAAATGCCGGCACAAGATAAGATGGTTTCAGAAGCTAGGCTAAACTAAGAGTCAGAGAATGTCCCATACTCCATCCTCCTGTAGGCTGCAGGCTGTAGCCTTCTTTTCAGAGGAAAAAATAAAGTAACATGGCCTCAAGAAACACATGATCACTATAGTTACATCACACTGTCTCCTGGCATACACAAAGAGGAATAAAATCAACCCATCAAAGAAAACCATTTGCAACGAAAACAAGGTGTCCATGTGGAAACAAATCAATTACTGGAAAGTATACACCCAGACAATTTCTAAACAATGCCCAGTCATGATTAATTTTAGTTTTAGGAATTCAACAAAGAAATATTGTCCATTCAGAATCTCTAGTCCTGCTGAGATTCTGGGATGTTGCCAAAGGCTCAGCTGCTATTCACAAACCCTGGCAACCTGAGTCCGAAACTCTACACATTTAGATAACCAGAAGATATTACCAGGATTTCATTTCTCTATTCTTTACAGCCACTCTGTTCTTTTGGGGAAATAGAATCCAGCAAAGGGGAGCAGAAGTTGCCACCCCAAACTACGGCTCTTTGGCATAAAGATTATTTTAGGCTGATTATTTTTAAGGAACAGCAGACATAAGAAAAGCTCTGAAAACCAAGTAGAAATTACCCTTTTGTAAGAGACAGTGACATTTCTAAGGAAAATCTCCTTTGGTAAGGGTGTTTCCCTTTCTGTACCAGGAAGAGGATGACTAAATCTCTAGAAAAGCTTACCAGTGAAAAAAGCCAGGACTTAAATTTGCATAACAACCATACCCTTGTTTATTGTGCTTTGTCTCATAACCTCCCCAGACTGGCTTACCCAAACCTCCCCCCAACATCATCTTTTGTCTTTGGCTGGAGATGGTTTTTAAGGTGGTGGCTTGGGCCATTTTAGGGAGTTGCTCAGTTTTCTTGGCTATCTCCCATATATACAGGAGGTGTGCACGTCATTAAACTTGTTTTCTCCTGCTAATCTGTGTTTTATTTTTTTATTTTTTAAGATTTTTTTATTTTTTGAGAGAGAGAGAGCACGAGCAGGGTGAGGGGCAGAGGGAGAAGCAGACTCCCCCCTGAGCAGGTAGCCCGAATGAGGTCTTGATCTTGGGACTCCAGGATCATGAGCTGAGCCAAAGGCAGACATTTAGCCGACTGAGCCACCCAGGTACCCCTAATCTGTGTTTTAATATAGGTCCTGTCTCAGCCAAGAACCTACAAAATTAGAGGGGAAAATTATTTTTCTTCCTCTACCTCAGTAAGAATATTTTCCCCCAGTTCTACTAATCATAGCAGTCTGGTTTGTAGGTCAAACTCACTCAGGCACATCAAGGACCTAATTCACAAATCAAATTGAAGAGGAAGTAGAACTGAGAGTCAAGATATAGTAGACACAGAGGTTAAGATAGTGGATTTTGTTGTCAAATTCAAGCCCCAGCTCCATCATTTCCTATATCTTAATCTTGGGGAAATGAGGCTAGGTTTTCCCATGGATAAATGGGGATAACCATAGTAGTAGCTGACTCAGACAATTATCTGCAGAGCCATTCCACATGTGGTAATTAGACCAGCAGCATCTTGTCAAGTCACAGAGGAGCTTGCTAGGAATGCAAACATTGGGTCCTACCCCAGAAATCTGAATTAGAATTGCAGGAAGGGGAAGCATTAGCTAAGAATCTGTATTTTAACAGCTCTCCTGGAGATTCTTATGCACATTAATGTTTGATATACACTGACTGAAAGCATTAAATAAAATGTGAAGCCTTCGGTATGGCTCCTGGTATATAATATGGTTTCGATATATGTTAACTATTATTTTTATTAGAGTGGAGGAGGAGTGAAGGACTGACTTTGATCAGTGATTCAGGAGCTCAAATGGCTCCAGTGAACTACTAGTAAAGACACCAGCAAACTGCAAACTGATTGGACAGGGGTCACGGAACTGCCACTCCACCCTTTTCACTTTGTATGATCTCCACTGCATTTCTAAGATTTTTTTATTCCTTGTGCCTATAACCCATTCTATTATAAGCCATAACCATCTCGCACCTTCTTAAATACTGCTGTTCCGTTTACACAAAGCAAAACATGACTGATTGCAGGGTAAAAGTCCATGCCTACATAGCACTATGAATCATACTGAAAACTGGGAGGGGTCAAAGAGACAGAACCCTGAATGATGGTCCTTTTGAAAGAGCAGAGCTGCTCATCAGCCCATCATGGTACCAGGAGAGCAAATGCCAAGAATATATGAAAATTTCTGTGGGTACCGTATTTAACTTGACAAGAATGGTTGGTGGCCATTGTCAATATTATCTCAGCTGTAGCCTGACTTAGGCAGTCAGTGAACAGTTCACTTCCTGGAACTAGACAGGGAATAAAGATCCTACCTCCCCCTGGACCTGGTGGCTCGGCCGGTTGAGCATCTGACTCTTGATTTTGGCTCAGGTCATGATCTCAGGCTCATGAGATCAAGGTCTGTGTCTGGCTTTGTGCTCATCAGTGAGTCTGCTTGAGATTCTCCTTCTCCCTCTGCCTCTCCCTCTGCCCCACTCACACGCTCGCTCGCTCTCTAAAAAATAAAATAAAATAAAATAAAATTCTTGAATTTAGGCTTTCAGATGAACAAGTTTTTATTGAATGCATAAACACCTTAGAATACATTAAGTCTGATCCCCAAATAAAAGTAGGAATAACTTCTCCAGCAACCTGGATGGAGAGTCCCTTAGTTCAAAACACCTCCAGTAATGAGGATTTGCACCACTCTAAGTGCCTAATATTTTAGAATTAGCTAAGAAAATGGTCTTTCTATACTTTCTGTACATGCAATACTGCCTAATGTTGGCTCTTTTGTTTCTAATAGTCTGAATTAAATATTGAAACTTTATCACTACTGTAGAATTCATTTATCAGACCTGATCAGGATAGGTAATCAGTTAATTAAAAAGCTTGAATACAGCAGGGAAACATAACAATTTTAACCTAAAAGATATGAAAATGACATGCTTTTGTTCATCTTTGCACTTCATTTTCATTAGATAATTTTCATCCATAATGCATCTTATAGAATTTCCAATTCCAGTATCTTCATTTTTTTAACTTATTTATTTATTAGAGAGAGTGGGATGGGAGAGGGTGCACGCATGCACACCTGTGCATGTGCAAGTGGGGGAAAGGGCAGAGATAGAGAATCTTCAAGCAAACTCCCGGCTGAGCTTGGAGCCCCACTCGGGGCTTGATCTCATGACCCATGAGATCCTGACCTGAGCTGAAACAAAAAGTCGGTAACTTAACCAACCAAGCCACCCAGGCACCCCTCCAATTCCAATATCTTTAAATTGAAGCAAGAATTTAGAGGCATACAAGAAACATATCAGTCTGTTGCATTCACCCTAGAATTTTATGATTGTTTTCCCTACCTTGTCTCACCTAGGTCTCACCTACACCAAATTCCAGAGTACTTTTAACGAATTCTCTTTATTGAGTCTTTTAACATAGTTTTTATTATTATTATGAATAATACTCCTTTATACTCCTTTCACACTTTTGTTTAACTCAATTTATATAATATTAATAAAATTAGGTAAGTATAACGACAAGAAATACTGACATAATCCCATTGGGAATCAAAGGAAACTGGCTCTGATAAGTTACAGCTCAGCAAGTAGAGTACCAGCATCTCACCAAACCAGAGAGGAGACTTCTGCTGAGTACTCAGTGTTTTGGATGCCAGGATGTCTTATACCGTAAAGGGGTTTTTTGTCTGATGCATCTACTACATGGAGTTTGGTTAAGACAGACTATTTTGAAGTATTTTATTTTGGAAACATATGGTAACATATTAATAATTTCATGTGTACTCATCTCCTATCACCAAGTAGAATGGTGTCTTGCAAAGAAAGGCAGAAAAAAGTCTGGGATCTGAAGTACAAGTCCCCAGATATATGTAACTAGAAACTAGTGATTTATGAATAGAGTTTATTTGAAGACTAATTTATAAACTTCGTTGGAAAGGCCAACCACTGGCTAAGCTGAGGCAGAGGCTGGAACCTGCGTTTCATTTAGCCCTGAGATGGGCTGTAAAGCAGGTATGTTCACTGATTCCCCTGCTTTGTCCTTTTGACAATGGTGTTTGATTGGTCCCCTGGATGAATAAACTGACACATTGTACATATGTCTGTACACAGGCCAGTACTTAATTAAATCATGAAATTATAAATGGTACTCTAGAGTATGATCTGCAAGGATTGTGCCACATGAATATTTTATCTGGAGTTAAGAGCCACATTACAGAATCTCTGAGAGAATAAAAGACATTGTAAAGCCCTTGGCATATAGATGGTGATACAAAATGTCAATCATCTGCATACCCTCTATTTTTCCAAAATAGTTCCTTTATGTACAGATTGGGTAACAACACTGTTAGGTCCTAGTGTCTGCAAACCTTTAGCTCTATTAATTAATGACACATTGTTTTCCAAAATAGTTGTATTGGTTTATTCTTTCATCATTTTGGATGAGAGTCCCTATTCCTCCACATTTTACCAGCATTTAATATTGTCGGATTGATATATATTTGCCAATATGATAGGTAAAATGGTATCTCATTACAGTTTATTTGCATTTTCCAGATTACTAGCAAAACTGAAAAGCTCATAATATATTTAACAGTCATTTGTGTTTCTTCTTTTGGGAAATATCTGCTCATGTCTTTTGTTCATCGTTCTATTTGAATTTTTTGCCTTTCATTGTCTTGATTCTTGTGGATTCTTTATCTTCCTGAACTTTCATATTAACCCCAGGACATGAGTGTGATTTTCCTCCTTTACAGATGAGAATCAGAGGAGTAGGAGACTAAGAGATGTGTGCAAGGTCGTAGAGATAGCAAATGCGGGAGGGCAAGCCGAACCCAGCTCTCTTTTACTCCAGAGCTCAGGTGGCTTCCACCAAACAAGCCATCTTGTCTTTACTTTTGCTGATGCTTTCTAATCCCTGTACCACAAATTCCCCCTTATATTCTCTGCAAAGAACAATCTCCATGTGAGCCACACTACAAGAGCAAGTAGGGAATGGAAATGCTCAAAGAAAGGGAGAATACTCTGGAAATGGCTAGAGAATAAACCAGCTACTAAACTGGAAAGAATGGAGGATACTGGGAGATCTCCTTTCTTCTTATGGCTCTGAGCCCATCATCAACACTGTCATCAATTACAATAATAATAATACTAAAAATAACCAAATAGCAACCACTCATTGAGCACTTAAGGTGCACAAACCTCTGCACTAAGCCCTTCAGATGCCTCATGTAAGGTAATTATAATGGCAACCCAGTAAGTTAGGGAATCAACTCAATCCTGTTGCTAGAGGAGGAAGCCCAGTTTGAGAAGAGTTACTGAATTCTCCCAAGGTCAAATCATCAGGAAATGGTAGTCTCTGGGTAAAAACCAATGTGTTTGACTTTGGAAACTGCAGTTCTAATCATTATGCTATATGTCACATGCCACTGATCAAAATTCTATTGTATAGTTCCTGTCTTTTTGTCCCAAGCATGTATACATTTATTTTTCTCTATTGTTACATTACCTAGCACATAAATAATCATACATTGAGAATTCAAAAACTCTGCTGGTCCTCAGGTATCAAGTCTATTTTAGGCTAATTTTCCAAAGAGAATTACTGTTGACACGCACACATGTTAATAAGAAGTACACAATTAGGTCTTTTTTGGAACAAAGGCATGGCCTCAGAGTTCTAGGAGTCCGTGAGGAGGGTTAATTTGATAGACAGCAGAGGTAGGACACGCATCAAACTATTGCTAGGATCCTTCTGTAGAATCAGAACCTGTTTTTTTCAAACTCAAGGAAAAATATCTATAAAGTTTATAGAAAATCCAGGCACTTTTCAGATGCTTTTCACAGATGTTTTCAATGCTGTTGTGGCTTATGTGAGGCATATCATCTGTCACTTACGAAGGATCACTCTTCTCCAGATAGAATGCAGCACTCAACTCTTGGTTGGCATACTTGAAAATACCATGTTTACTGTCCTGAAGTGTCTTTTTTATATGTCATCTTTTATATCAAGTATAGCTCACAACGTAATAGTCTGATAACCAAATATGAATAATTACATAATTGCCTAGCTTGATGACTTTTTTTCATTGCATCACCTAAAATTTTACGGGGAACAATGCTTCCAGAGAACCTAAAACAAAGAACAACCAGAAGAGAGACAAGTACATAGTAGGTGTTCAGTCAATACTAGTTGAATAACAAATAAGATACCAGATCCATAAAGGGGCTAATGACATTATTACCCAGAACATTTCTCATGATTATTCACAGCTGTAACTCAAGGATGATGTTACCCCAGTTATAATTTCGGAAATACATATTGAAAATAGGATTTCTATAATGAAGCAAAAATCTGATTCACTCTACTTCTGTACTAAAGGTATTATATTTTTTTTAGTGGCCTTACCTCAAAAAAGAAACACCACCATTTCTGAATGCATGACATGGTTTAATCTTCTCAACATTACTTGCACTATTTTACAAATGGGGAAACAAAGAGCCTGAAAGTACATTTTAAGCATTAATGAGTCATTAAACCAGGATTCACTCTTGAATCTCCTTGACTCCAAAGCTCATGCTCTCTCTATTGGAACAGATTTCTGTCTCTTCTTTTGGGCAAACACAACCAAAATCATGTTGGGGTCTAAAGAGAGGAAAGCACTAGTGTATATTGATGATGTATTTGAATCAGATGTTTCCCATACATAATCTTATTCATCAAGAAAATAATAATAAAAGAATCATCATATCAGTTCCATTCCTACAAGTGAGGAAACTGAATACCCAGAGAAGTTAAGTAATTTGCCTAAGGATGGAATCAGAATTTAAGGCCATGTCTACTAATTCAAAGTTTTCTTCAGACTGTGAGAAGTCTAAAGACAAGAAGGGAAATGGCACTTATTGAAGGCACATTTTAATTATACATTTTATATATTCCAAAACCATGTGAGAAGCTGTTATATTCAATCAATTTCTACTGATCAGGAAATTGAGTCTCAGAGATGTTAGGTAATTTGCCTATAATAATGGAATTAGAATTCAAGTCCAAGTCTATTGATTCAAAGTGATTGTTCTTCCATGCAGCACCTGTGTGGCTCAATCAGTTAAGCGTCTGCTTTCTGCTCAGGTCATGATCTCAGGGTCCTGGGATCAAGCCCCACATGGGGCTAGCTGCTCAGTGGTGAATCTGCTTCTCCCTCTCCCTCTGATCCTCCTCCCTACTTGTGCTCTGTCTCTCTCTGTCTCAAATAAATAAATAAAATCTTTTTTAAAAAGTGATTATTCTTCCCATTAGAAAATAGAATTTTTTTAGCCAGCAGGACCTTTGAAATAGTTGAGGCTAGACTCCTAATTTATTTAATGAAACAACACAAGGTGTGAAGGGAATGTTGTTCCTTGGAAGTTGATGGAACAGCAAGAATGTGTATGGACACTATTGCTTGCTGTCTGCTGGTAAAGAAGTTTCCAACTCTGTTATTAAAAAGTCACTCGACAACCTTTAAAGGAATTTAACTTTGTATAATTAGTGATTATGATAACCATAATCTGGAAACCACCATTTCAGTCAACTCCTACAAATTTCTTGGCGGGGAGGTTGGTGGCAGGCTGAGTCTCCTTTTGCATATTAATAGTTCATAGCACTTGGTGGTACTCAACACATATTTGTTGGATAAATGAAAGAATAAAGCACAGAATGTATTTTTGAGAGTTCCTATATATTTAACTCTTTTGATAAGCCACTTTTTAAAAAAATTTTTTTTATTAACATATAATGTATTATTTGTTTCAGGGGTACAGTTCTGTGATTCATCAGTCTTACATAATTCACAGCACTCACCATAACACATACCTCCCCCAATGTCCATCACCCAACCACCCCATCCTCCCCACCCCCCTCTACTCCAGCAACCCTCAGTTTGTTTCCTGAAATTAAGAGTCTCTTATGGTGACAAGCCACTTTTGTCTCCTGGGTTATGGATCATCCTTTCCCTACAATCCAATTTATATATTTCTAAAAGATACTGTCCTCACTTCGTTAATCATTCCCTACACAGGTGGTGAGCAAAACAGTGGTTACACTGAATTAAGGTAAGAACAGTGGGATGGGATAAGATTGGAAAAGACTAGACTAAGGACTCTGAGGTTGGCAAGAGTAAATGATGAGGAGAAGAGAAAAGGTAGGTGGCAGAAAGTGAAAACGGACCCTGTCTCAGTAGGGTTATATCTACCTGCACGCGCATGTACATATATGCATGTATACTCATGTGACATAATTTAGCTAAAAAAGGACAGCTAAAGATAGTACAGTTGTAAAAGAAAATTAGCTTTTATCAAGCAATTTAAGGGGATATAGTGTTCTTAAACAATCAATTCACAAAGAGTCATGGAGTGTTTACTGTTAGTACTGTTCTAAGTACTGAGGCCCAGGAGTGAACCAAAGTTGCTGTCCTCATGGGACAGCAGTTTTATTTTTTTTAAATACTTTTTCATGTTGTTTTACAGCTGGTTAACCAAGTCCTGACTATATTAATTCTCAAAATAGACAGTAGTTGGCAAATTTACTTCTTTTAGCACACAAAATAAAAAGCAGTGGCAGAACCTGAAACAGTGTCAAATGGCCAGAGCTGGAACAATCTGAGCAACATAATAATGTAGCATTGGATTGTAACCCAAAGTAGAAAATAAATGCATGACTCCATGTGATATAAAGCACTGAATAAATAAATGCGGTGAAACAACAGAACTTTTTTCCAGAATAATTCTGATTCCAATTATCAGAAAGACAAAGTTTAGATTCCCTCCATTTCCCTTGAGAAAATGCTAGACTTAGTAGTTCTTTCCAAAGAAGAGCACAGGGAAAAGGAAAACTAATAACTGCACAAGGAAGAAACCCGAGAAACACTACATTAAACAACTAATGAAGGTTAAAATCACCGGCAATGTCACGTGGAAGTCGTGTACAGGATCCTAATGGGATGTGGTGAAAATGGCACTTCACTTCTGTGGTCTTCTTCCCCAAGCCCGTACCTCCAGTCTAATCGTGTGGAAATTATCAGACAAGCCCAGATGAGGGAAATTCTACAAGATATCTGGCCCCAGATCCTCCAAACAGTCGAAGTCATGATGAATAGAAAAAGACTCTTATACACTAGAAGGACTGTGGGGACAGCTAAGTGCCATGTGGTGCCCTGAATCGGATACCAGGAAAGAGGAGGATAATGGAAAAGCTGCTGAAATCAAAACTGAGTCTGGACTTTAGGTAATAGTAATGTACAAATGTCAATTTCTTAGATTTTTTTAAGTGTATCATGGATATATCAGGTGTAAACAATCAGGAAAACAAGGTGAAGTATATATGGGAACTCACTACATTATCTTTGCAAGACTTCTGTAAATCTAAATGCATTATAAAAGCAAAAACTATTTTTTTAAAAAAACAATGACAGAAATATTAAAAAAAAACAAAACAAAAAGTAGATGTGGGATGCTGTTAACAGGCGTGAATATCTTAGAAAATAAAAGCCCAAAAATGTATTACATACAAGCACAAGAATGTTGTGTGGACCTGAGTAAATTTCACCCAGCGAACTCTTCTCCAGCCTTGAGAAAACTCTGTAACCCCCTTCACATACTGGGCTGATTATCTGTGTCAGCGACCACGATTATAATGAATACAGACAAGTTTACGGCTGTGAAAGCAAAAGTGAGATGAAGGAGAAACGTGGATTTTGTCTTTGAAATAGGTGACAAAAGGTTCCACCATGTGCGAACTTACTTCCCAGACCCTGAGTATCACTTGTTAGAAATACATACTCAGTAGGAAAAAAAAAAAGAAACTCTAAAATAAAAAACATGTGTGAGTGAAGCACTATGAAAGGATAATTTCTATCTCCAGGGATTTGGGGAAGTAACTAAAATAGTCAAGAAGGCCTGTATTTCATTCATTAAACAAAAGTTGGAATGAGAACCGCTGGGTCATGTCCATTGTATTTATTTCTGTATTTCTAGGGTTCAAACATGGGAGCTATGGATGAATGAATGAATGAATGAATGAATGAATGAATGAATGAAAAAAACACGATGGAAAGATGAAAAACTTGGAATTGTAGGAACTATCACAACATTCATTTTAGTAGGGGAGAGGCTTATGAATGGTTCTGATATTTAAAATAAGATATAAAAGCAGTAAAAGGTTTAAACAAAGAACCATAGAGGTTTTAATCTGAGGTTAGATAAAGACCAGCCATTTATGCTGAGCTTTGAAGTATTGTTAGGACTTGACTGTGTGATATATTAAGGTTCATTTATTCCCTGGTTGTGTGTGTGGTACAAAGTGCTTACTTAAAGCAAGAACATCAAAGTTTGAATCTCAGCTCCACATCTGACCCTCACACACTTAACTTCTATAGATTCAGTAACTGTATCAGCAACACAGAGAGGAGGAGAATACTTATTTCCCTCACTTCTTTGCTGGAAAAAATTAAATTAGATAAAATTTGTAACAAGCCTGGCAGAGCAGAGTGGCTAGGAATGGCACATGACTATGAATCTAGAGGAAAGTGATTGACAGTTCACTGTTCCTAGTCTAGATGGGCCACCATTTGTTGGTCTAACCACTCCACAAGGTAATGATATTTTAACAATGCCTGGTGAGAATATGCTGTCTCTAATAATGAGATTTTAGATAAGGGAGGGCAGGGAGGAACTTCCCAGATCCTTGACAAGCACAGTTTTCAGGTGACTAGCCCTGAATGCAATAGCCATCTTCCTCTACAGTTAAGATTTAGGTTGGTGGTTACCAAGACACTAATATATTGGTATCCAAAAGCATAGTTTCCATCCCTCCACTTGGACTGGTTGATTTACACATTGGTTTATCCTCATAATAGACAGTTTTCAAAAGCAGTTCCCTAAAATGATATAGTGATATAACTTCCACTTTGGATTTATAAGGTCTAGTCAGATGCTGAATAATGACTCCTTGTTTTCTCAAATGCAAGAGGGACAGCCAAGAGTCTGGAAGGGTCATGAGTGACCAGTAGGGAGTGTAGTATCTGAAAAGCAGCTGGTCATTTGAGAAATCTCGTCACAGTTCCAATATTAGTCAGTTGGCCTTCAATTTTCTCTTAAACACTCCAGAAATCCTGCAAGCTCATCATTTAAACACACACACACACACACACACGAATCACTGTGGCTAAAACTTTAAAGTCCAGGGCATCTATCTTAAATGTCTCCATCCTAAGCATTCAGTGGTCTTATGTCCTGGTTTTTTAGTTAGAAGACTGTCACAAAAGCTGGGGAAAAATAGCAATATTAGCCTTTAAAACATGTTTTCACTTGATTTCATTATTTAATGCTCACAATAAGAATCTGTGAATCAACTCATCATCTCTGATTTCCAGATAAAGAAACTCAAGCTGAGAGAGGTTAAGTGACTTGTTCAAAGTGACAAGGCAAGTTAGTTAAGTCTTTTAACTCTGTGTCTAGAAATTTTCCCCACTATGCCCTGCTATTAATACCTCAGTGGGAATTAATTTTAATTAGTGCTTCCTTCCCAGGGCTATTGGCTTTTAAAATAACATAGCAAGTAAAAGGATGCATTCATTAACGCTGGAATTTAAGACATTATAGACTTTGAGTAAGTGGATATTTAAAGAAAGCAAAAGAACCTTCTGGGTGTTCCACAAATAGATGAAATTTAGGTGAAGAGTACCTACTTACATGTAAGATTTAGTCTGATGATGTCATTCAGCTATGACCCCGCCTTATTAGTAATAGCATACATATTTAAATTCCTAAATAATTTGAAATTCTTTTCTGGCTCTTTTCTGGCTGTGAGTCAGAACAGCATCTGTACCATTACTTTCCGTCATCATGATCACTGGCAGACCAAAGGACAATTGCATAAGGGACCATGGGGGTGTAGTGTGAAAGCATGAAAAGCTCTAATGATTCTATAATAGTTCTACCACCATATCTGACACCTTTAAAGTCAGCAATTGATAATTCCTCATGTTGATAAATCAAACATCATCTATGCAGATCTTCAAGAAGCTTGGGTATGAAGGGAACAAAATCTACTAATCATAATCAAAGATCTTAGAATGATTTTTTTCCAGCTTTACTGAGATATAATTGGCACAGAATGATTTGAACAATAGTGCTGTTGGGAAGGGAGTCATTAGTGGAGGTGTTAAACATTTTGATCTTTGAATTTCTGTCATGGATGGAAAAAAGTACAGTAAGTAAGCCGTACACTGTGAATTTTTAATAAATACCCAAATAGTTTTAGGAAAGCATAAATAAGCAATGAAACCTAGGGGCATCTGGGTGGCACAGTCATTAAGCATCTGACTCTTGGTTTTGGCTCGCGTCATGATCCCAGGGTCGTGAGATCAAGCCCCACCTAGGGCTCCGCGCTCAGCACAGAATCACTTGAGATTCTCTCTCCCTCTCCCTCTGCCCCTCCACCCCACACTTGCGCTCTCTCTCTGTCTCTCCCTCTCTCTCTAAAATGAATAAATAAATCTTTAAAAATAAGTAAATAAACTAACAATGAAACCTGGATGGTGCTGATGATAATAATGAAGAAGAAGATGAAGATGATCTTGACACATACACATGTAGATTAGAGTAGCCCCAAAAAGGAACTCAGCATGGAAATGGTAAAAGAACATTGCACTGTGTGTTAGAAGACCTTAAATCCCAGCCCGCCTCTGCCATTCACCAGCCTTGTAATCTTGGGCAGTCATTTAATCTCCTAGTCTCAGTTTCCTCCTCTAGAAATTATTCAGTACATTAGACTCCAAACCTTGGCCCACCCTCTGTGATATAAAACATTCTTTGGTAAAGAGGTAGATTTACTGACAAGCACTCATTCATCTAGCTTAACCTTTATACTGTGCTTCATGCTCTGGAATCAAAGATAATTACAAAGATAATTATCGTCCCCAAGTCCTCTCCCCATTCTCTCACACACAGTCCAGGGTAGAGGTAAATTCATCCATGAGAGAAAAAACACAGCACAATGGTTAGGACCATGGGCTCTGGATACAAACTGCCCAGGCGTGAATCCCCAGTCTTGGACAAGTTACATTAGCTTCTCTGTGCCTCTTTTTCCTCCACTGTAGACTGATATGACACTAGCCCCTAACTCATAAATATTAATAATAATTTATTCAGGGGCACCTGGGTGGCTCAGTCGTTAAGCATCTGCCTTCGGCTCATGTCATGATCCTGGGGTCCTGGGATCGAGCCCCGCATTGGGCTCCCTGCTCCGCGGGAAGCCTGCTTCTCCCTCTTCCACTCCCCCAGCTTGTGTTCCCTCTCTGGCTGTCACTCTCTCTGTCAAATAAATTAAAAAAAAAAAAAAAGAAAAAGAAAAAAGAAAATAAATGGCGGGGTGCCTGGGTGGCTCAGTCGTTAAGCGTCTCCTTCAGCTCGGGTCATGATCCCAGGGTCCTGGGATCAAGCCCCGCATCGGGCTCCCTGCTCGGCGGGAAGCCTGCTTCTCCCTGTCCCACTCCCCCTGCTTGTGTTCCCTCTCTCGCTGTGTCTCTCTCTGTCAAATAAATAAATAAAATCTTTAAAAATAATAATAATAATAATAATAATTTATTCACATTACTCTTAGAAAAATATCTGATATTTATGTGTACTATGTAAACGCTTATTAAATAAGTACCATAAAATGTTATAACTGGTATGGCAGATATATTCACCAGTGCTTCTCAACCAGGGTAGTTTTGCCCAGCAGAGGATATTTGGTAATAGCTGGAGACATTTTCGGTTGCCATACTGAGAGGATGTTGCCCGCATCTAGTAGGTAGAGGTTAGGCATGCTGATCAATATCTTACAAGGAACAGGATAGACACCCACCACAAAGCATTATCCAGCCTCAAATATCAATAGTGCCAAAGCAGGGAAATGCTGGTACATACAGTACAGCGATGACGAACAAGGAATTATTTGGGCTGGCAGGAAGTGGGAAGACATTGTAAAGGTGAAGTTGAATAGGTATTTGAGGAAGATACAGGCCATCCCAGGCCTAGAAGATCCACGGCCAAAGGCAGTGAGATGAATTCCAGGTGTGGCCTGAGGGCCTGGGAATCTAAAACTAATTAAATTATTTCCTAAGGTATCAAGGAACCCAGAGTCAATTTTGCATTATTAATTCAGTTGATCCTCATCACAACATTGAAAGATACATATTATTATCCCCATTTTACAGATAAGAAAATGAAAGCATGGAAGAGTTTTGAAACTTGCCAAAGGCTATGGCATAGCTAGTAATGATTTTAGTATAGTTTGTGATTAAATTTATAATCCACAATGTTTTATTAATAGATCACATCATGCCAAAAGAAGTGTCTGATGGTTTGCAACACACACACACACACACACACACGACTGTTAAATAGAGGAAAATAGCATTTAAATGTTATACACATAAAGCCTTCAGCAAGCAAAAGGGAATAAATAGTATGAAAAATATTTGGTCTTTATGAAGTGTGTAGCACAGTGAGAAATTTGACTCTGTGCTCCTTCTAAGCCAGGAGGAGGAAAACATCATTAGGCACAAAGATATTGAGGTGTGATAAAAGGAAATCAACTGATGTTATTCAAGAGGTGGCAAGTCTTTCCCAGGAACTTTTCTAAAAGCAGCTCACCATAAGGGACACTGTCGTACAAGGTAAGACGAAGGACTCTTAAGCAGACATATCAGGCTGTGTGTCTAGCAGCAGACTTAGGCTATTCTTTCTCCCATGATTAAACATTTAGTCATTTGAGGATGCTGGGAGAGTTTCCCAACTTCTATTAATTTTCACCTTAAAAATGGAGGGATGGCATATAGAATCTAATCAGTATGTGAACAACAAGAGATTTCCTTAACTGTCCTCATATCATGATGTTGGTTTAACTCAGCTGGAAAGCCTGGAGCAATGATTAGGTCTGTTGCTAAGGATTAAGGCACTGATTTATGGAGGGAAAGAATGTCACCTACTTGTCCATGGAGGGCTGTTCTTCTCAGCTGGGCAGTCAAGGGCTCAATTCCTCTCCCCTTCCAAACCAAGGAAAATGTTTTAATTATGACTTAAACAACTGTTCTGGACAAATCCAGAAATAGATTGCCATGGGAATTCTTTTCTCTAAAAGGAATGGCAAGAGTTTACCATAAATACATGTTTAATGTATATTCTGCTTATATCCCAGATCCCATAGCCTTGAGGGAAAAGGCAACATAAATTTACTTTACTGGTGACATTTTTTAGCAGGGAATCTTTAGGACACCTAAGTTGGGTTCGTGTCTTTTCCATCTGGCTGCTTTTTTTTTTTTTTTTAAACATCACATCAACCCACTACTTGGATCAAGAGAAGAATAGTAAACTATTACGCAACACATGTTATGTAAACATAGCATAGTACATGTATTCCTTCATCTAGCAATTATCAGGCACCTCCTATGTCCTGGAATTTGCACTGAAATCACGTAATAGGCAGAAATACCAGATTTTTCCAAAACTCATCTATTGACATTGATTGAATTTTTCTCCTCATACCTGTGAGCTCACTTTTCAGCAAACAAAATCGATTTTTCATCTGGCTTTCTATAGGGTAATGGGTTTCAAATATCTTCACTCGATACAAAGCTGTTCTCAGCCAGCAGGAGGACTCGCAATACCATTAGGTAAGCCCTTAGCCCTAAAGCCACTGGACACCAAAGCAATTCATATCTGCTCCAATATTTTATTTACCAACTCCACAAGCATACACGGAAGTGGGAAGTCTGACAAATGTGCCCTCTTTTCTCCCAGCAGTCAAATCCCTCAGCACTGTGGTTTGGTTGAAAAATAAAACTGTAATGTGCTGGGGCACCTGGGTGGCTCAGTCGTTAAGCGTCTGCCTTCAGCTCAGGTCATGATCCCAGGGTCCTGGGATCGAGCCCCACATCAGGCTCCCTACTCTGTAGGAAGCCTACTTCTCACTCTCCAACTCCCCCTGCTTGTGTTCCCTCTCTCGCTGTCTCTCTCTCTCTGTCAAATAAAATCTTTAAAAAAAAAAAAAAAACTGTAATGTGCTTCCAAATATCTGCTGTTTTTTATCAGCAGGCTGGCTGTTAAGTGTACCTCCATCTCCCACAACACCACACACACACACACGCACACACACACACACACACACACACACACCCAAGTTTCCTTTTTCTTTGCCCTCCCTCCCCCTAAACAAACTTATCTCAGGAGAAAATCTGTATAGAACTGAACTGAAGGCGAGCGCTATTTTGCGGTCTTCTGCAAACCCAACGTCGCCCCATTGTGCTGTTCTAACCAAGGGCTTCAGGATTGAGAGAGGAGCAGCAAGCCCTGTCTGGGCTGCAGTTTGGGGTCGGCACATGACAAGGAACATGGGAGGTGCATGGAAGAGGTCAGTGTTCCTACCCTTGAAAGAAGTGTCTAAGCAGGTTTGAGTTACATCAAGTTGCACACTGCAAACTCCTGAAAAACCAGGTGCTTCGAAGCCAACTTTTGGAATCCAAAGGTCCTGTGAGGGGAGCCTGGGAAGGGAGGAATTATTTTTCCTGACTCAAAATTCAGGGTTGCTGCTTGTGCAGACAAAAGTCCAAGGACATTTGTTTGTTTGCAGTGGAAGAGAAGAAGGGTTGCATCTCTCTTCCTTTTTACCTTGGAGTTCTGGAGATGAGGCTGCTCTCTCCTGCCTTTACAGAAATTATCTGAGGACCTTCCTCCTGGAAAGGCAGATAGTCTTGGGCTCAGCAGGCCCAGTAACACTGACTTGTATTTGAAGCGTTTTGACAGATAAATAATTCTTGGCTGATATCCTGGGTTAAATATCTTCAACTCCTCCCTCCACCTGCCAAGGCAGCTGTAAAATACCTGACCCTGGCAAGTAAGGTCCGGACCATGAGAAAGTGGCAATATCACCACCAATTGATCACCAGGTGATTTGTTCTCAGGGACACTCCTCACAACGACTTCAGCCCCTCAAAGAATATAGCTGGAATTTGCAACTCGGTGTATCTTTGGAGGGGACAAGCTGGTCTTCGCACTTATTTTTAAAAGCCCATCAATTTGGAACCAGGCTTTGGTATGTTTTAAGACCATGTATGAGGAATTCCACCAAGGGATAAACAAATCACAATACCTGCTTTTTCTCAGTGAACATGATGAGGTCAGGAGTTAAAACTGTTCTTTGTTTTTTGTTTTAGTACAAAATACGTATGCTGTGAAAACTGCAATCTTTTGTCCTGAGTACCTTAGGGAGAAAAGTCATGAAGCATAAACTGAAGAGATAACTTGATTTGAAAGAGAGATCAGAGAGATTCTGTCAGAAAGAGAAAGAGATAAGTAGAGAACAAGGTGGAGTTACACGTACAATTATCACGCTTATGGAAAGAGATAGTAGATAATGGGGCATCAAGAATAAAATTAATGTGGATATGAATTTATCAAAACTATAGATCTTTTTGCCAATGAATATTACCTCACCCTTGTTATTAAAATAGATGACCATGATGATGATGATGATGATAGTAATAATAATAATGACAGGTTCCAGTTATAGAGTTTCTACCATGTGCTAGAAACTGTATCTGCAAGGAAAGTATTGAAAGCCCTGTTTTAAAGATGATGAAGTTGAGGCTCGGGAAATAACTAGCTCCACGATGTCATCAGTCCTTAAGCACACATCTGTCTGAACCTCAGGTATGTGTTAGTAAAAACCAGATACACTTTCAGGCAGTTCAATGTCATTCAGCTTCTCTTCTTAACCCTTGTTACACTACACACACCAGCAGAGATTTTGGTGAGCTTTACTCTCTGTAGTTTGTATATAGAGAAAACAATGGTTGCATGAGTGTGTTTTGCAATGTACACATCCCTTTTCTTTTTTTTTTTTTATTACCATATAATGTATTATTTGTTTCAGGGGTACAGGTCTGTGATTCATCATTCTTACACAATTCACAACGCTCACCATAGCACATACGCTCCCCAATGTCCATCACCCAGCCACCCTATCCCTCCCACCCCCCTCCACTCCAGCAACGCTCAGTTTGTTTCCTGAGATTAAGAGTTTCTTGTGGTTTGTCTCCCTCTCTGGTTTTGTCTTGTTTCATTTTTCCCTCTCTTCCCCTATGATCCTCTGTCTTGTTTCTCAAATTCCTCACATCAGTGAGATCATACGATAATTGTCTTTCTCTGATTAACTTATTTTGCTTAGCATAATACCCTCTAGTTCCATCCACGTCGTTGCAAATGGCAAGATTTCATTTTTTTGATGGCTGCATAATATTCCAGTATATGTATATGTGTGTGTGTGTGTATTTCACATCTTCTTTATCCATTCATCTGTTGATGGACATCTAGGCTCTTACTATAGTTAGGCTATTGTGGACATTCCTGCTATAAACATTACACATCCCTTTTCTAGAAATACTGACATAGTTCCAAAAAGACTTCTTTCATTCTCCAGGCTCCAGCCCCCATCTGTACCCATATCCTGTGCCATTTCTCTTGCCCTTCCAGACTGACTGAGAATCATCTAAATAGTCAGGGGACTCAGTCCTATATTATATACTCTGGTTCAGTTATTTGGGCATTGCCCATATGCGTTATACTGAAGTCTAAGAAAATTTCGCTTTCTAAAACCGAATGGGTATGTGTTGCCGAGCTGTGTAGCAAATCTAACCACTGTGGGTATAGCAAAAGATGGATTCAAGAGGCATCCATGCTCAGCATGGATTTGAATAAGGAGAAACAGTGTGAGCATGTGAGAAAGGAAGTGTCAGATTTGAGTCCCAAGTTATCATTTAGTACCTGTGTAAGAACACTCTCAGAAGTCTGACTGCCTGGATTTAAAGCCTGCCTCACCCATTTAATAACTGCGACTTTGGTCTGTTACTTTACCTCTCTGAATCTCAGTTTTGTAATATATAAATCAGAGATAATAACAGCACCTGTCTAGTGAGGATTAAATGAGATAATTAAGTTCTTAGAACAATGCTTGGCACATAGTAAGTTCTCAATAAACAGTAAGTAACCAATTACTATCATTAGCTTATCATTCTTGCTAATACTGTGATTGCTGTTACTCTTGTGGTAAATATTATTGTCAATGTTTCAAGTCCATGAAAACAACAACAAACAAGTATCAAAGCAGTTATTTTTCAAAATAAATTATTGTATTTAGCCGATTCTATTAGCTTTATGAAAATAGAGCTTTATGAAAAAATGAACTAATTCACTCAAATAATGGTAAACTGGTAACTGATAAACGTGAGAGTGTATAATCAGCCCTAAAGATTCTTCACTGATCATACCAAGGAAGGAGACCAACTATCCTGATATCTCACTCGACACAAGTCACCAAGGAAATCGGAGAGCCATTCTGCAAGTTAAGGATGTCTGCTTTGGAATAAAGCACACCTACTTTGAAATTCGAGCTCCAATAAAGTTCACTTTTCTTGTCTATATAATGGAACTAATAATAACTACCTTGAAAGCTGTTGTAAAAATTAAACACATAATGTCACAAAGTAATGACAACTAACACTTACCGAGCTCTTATTTTATGCCACACACTGAGCTAGGCACTTTTAATGTATCAACTGATCTATTCTTCACAGCTGCTCTATGTAGTACACGCTATTTTAATACATATTTTTGTCACTGTTAAATAAATCACAACGTCAGTTATTTAAACCAGTGTCTTCACTGTGCTTGGCATTTGTTTTCAGAGACAAAGCCTTTCAAAGACTCTCCTCTTCCAGGCATCATTTCAGATCACCACATTATCTGCCCAGGTTCCCCACTGCCTGTCTTGCCTGAAGGGCTCCAAGCTGAGTGTGGGAGAATTTACCAGGGAGAAAAACCATTTAGTTTTACCTGGGTGACAGCAATTATGCAGAATGACAAAAGGAGCAGTTAAGTTACAAGTTAGGGATGATAATTCACTCTCCGCAGGGACTGTCACTCAGAGAGCCTTGAGAAAAACTAACAGCAAAACAATGGCAGGCTCCATTGTTAATAGTCATGTCCCCATGATGCCTTGGCATTCTGAAACAGTAAGGCCAAAAATGCAGTCTGCTGTCCCTCCAAAGCTCCCCAAGCACATATGCTCTATCTCAAGCTGTCATTCCCTGGAGACTCACCATGGAATGGTCGTGAGGTCGTCCCTGTTAGCCATGGTAGCTCCATAGTAATGGCTCCATAGGACCCTCCAAATAACTTACTTGCAATCAGAACTCACCAATAGCTTTTAAAATACATGAACCAAGGAGTAGGAGAAAGCTGGATAGTGAAGTATAGGTTTCCTCAATCAACATAGATATGTGATTGCCAAGTCAGACTCTGACTGTCACTACCTTTGCACACTCTACGAAAAAGTGTTACTCTGAAAACCTCTGCCAAACAGAGATAAATTGTGAATGCACACATCTCCAGGAGTTAAAACATTTTACTGATTTCTAATCCATCGATATTGATTTGAGTATCTTCATTTTACTTACTCTTTGCTATAGTCTTAAAGACAACATCGAACTAGTTCACAGTAAGTTGATGTCAGGTGGCATACTTATCCCTTGAGTCTACAGCAGTAAACAGAGTAAGGGAGACTAACAGTCTCTGAGGGCTTATGATGACCTAATACGCCCATCTGTACACTAGCCCACGCTACGTAGCGTAAAGATAAGTAAGATAAGGAGCCAGCCTGCCTGGGTTCAAATTGCTGCTCTTCTACTTCTTGCTGTACGATCTTTGGCAGGGAAATCTCTTAAACTCTGTATACCTCAATTTCTGGAACTATAAAATAGGCATAATATTTGCCCCTAAGCCATATGGTTATTAGTAAATGAGTTAATACATATCATATGCTTTAAACAGTGCCCAGCATATGATAACTGCTGGATAAACATTAGTTCTTACTATGACTTATTTAGCACATTTAACAGCTAATTTAATCATTTAGTCATTTTTACTCCCATTTTTATTGATAATGAGACTAGTGCTCAGGGAGGACTCGGTAGTATTCCCTAATCTGAGGGTCACATGGAAGAGCTGGGACTGGAACTATATCCAGACTGAATCCAAATCCAAATATGTTTCTCAACCACTTGATTCTATTTCTCTAAGAGTAGGAGCTTTGGGAGAGAGTCAGAACTGAGATCAAATCGTTCACTCTGCCTACCTGAAGCTTACCTGCTATATGACCTAAGGCAAATCATTGAAATTCTGTTAAACTTAGTTTCCCCAATCTGTAAAATGAAGATAAGCATAACAGCTAATTTATGGGAGAGAGGTAAGTATTTGGAGAGATTTTTATGGCAAGAAACTAGCAGAAGGCTCATGTGTGTGTGTTACTGTTTGTCATTCACCATGACAAGTGCTCTGTAGATCACCTGGAAATACTGACGTAACTCTCGCTTTGCTTTGAGGGGGAAGCAGTAGAGAGATTACAGGGGGTGGAGGGTTGGGGGGAGTTTTGCATAAGATTTTATTTTTGCAAATAATTTTTTCCCAAAGAAATATCAGTATTAGTCAAAGGATTCATTAAACTTATATAAAATTTAAATTTAAAATCATGTGAAAATCTGTATCACCCCAAACTGCTAACCTCTAACACTCTTGACATAGTGAGCTTAAAATTCCAAAGGTTCGAAGGATGGGAGAGTTTAGGTTTCAGGAATGTGTCCCAGCAAGAAGGAATCTAGGCAGCTGACCCTCAGACATTAGTATTCTGAACAATACATTTTTATTAAACACTTACTGTGTGAGGCTCTGTGAATTAGAGTACCAGCCAAGTGGACAGAGTTTAGATTGAGGCACAAAAGAAGCCTGGAGGAGACCAGTCTCCGATATGGGACACAATGAACAGAAATCTTATCAAAAGAGATACTTAGTATGGTTTGTATCCAACACCTGGGGTGGGGAGGAAGGTGGAGAAAGAGCATGGTTGGGCCAGGAAATACTGCATTGGAGTGTAACTCACCCCAAGCACTACCGTAACGGTATGGTGAGGGATGGGAGGAAGGGTGCAAGAAGTCTCAATAGAGACTCACCTCCAAGACAACTAGGTGCTCTCCTCTGTGTTCCCAAAATTTCTGTGTCCTTTTCTGATGGCAATAGTGTTAACTACAGGCTGTTAATCTGTCTCATCCACCAGACACACTAGAGGTCCTTGTAAACAAGGCCCACATCTGGGCACCTGGGCTGGTTCAGTCGGTAGAACATGTGACTCTTGATCTCTGGGTTATAAGTTCGAGTCCCATGTTCGGTATAGAGATTATTTTAAAAAATTAAAATATTTAAAAGAAAAAAAAAAAAAGGCCCAGATCACCATCTTGTGTTATCAGTTACAGGTATGGTCCTAAAACATAGTGCCAGTAAATCTTTTTTGAAAAAGAAATGAAGAGAATGATGGAATTTGTTATATATACTTTGGCCCTGACAGTTTAGGCAGTGATCCAGCCCTGATCTTATAGGCAGAAGCTTGGAGAAATCAGGGCATGGAGACCAGGGTAAAGTAAAAATCCCGCAGGCCAGTAATTCTTAGCAGAAATACTTGAAGAACTTATGAAAATATGTATGATTCAGTCCATTCAAACTCAATGTTAGAAGATACCATTTGGAGGGCACAGTGTAAGAATATGCATTCATTCATTCAACAAATGCCTATTATATATCTCTTACGTGTGAAAGGCTTTTCTAGCTGATGTATTCAGACAGAAAACAATATAGAAACAAATTCTTCTCTAAAGTTTCTTACAGCTTATAATTGGCTCTGATATCAAGCAAAGAAGTTAAAAAAATTAAAAGTTAAAAAATATTTCATTATAATGTGATGGTTGCTACATAGAAAAACAGTAGGGTACATTCTGCTGTAGACTAAGCATAGGAGGCATAAAATAGTTTGGGGACAGTGCCTTAAGGTGATTCAGATATATCTTCCATTGAAAACCACTGCTATGGGTCTTTCTTAATTTCTTCTGACTCTTATTTCTATGATCCTTTTTTGTTTCATACATTAAATCTACTTATTTGAAAACACCTTTACATTTCTTCTCCCAATGGGTTGAAGGCTCTCCAAGTTCTGAGTGACTGGAACAAAGTAAACACTGAGCTATGGCTGGATCCCAATATAGTGGGGAAGCACTTAAGTCAATATAAACATGTAAACTTTCATGGTCTTTTCAACCCAACCCTCCCAAACAGTAATCTGTACAACTCTCATGACATCCTATCCCACTTCTAGTTGAGGAATTGCAATTCACTTTTAACCATCCATATGACAAATAGTATGGAAAATCCAAAAAAGACATGCCAGCTGAGGGTTCTAGCTCCTAATGTTGTGGCCAATAATAAGTTACAGCCTATCAAAATGACCTTATTTCTCATATATTTCCACTCCATTCTTTTATATCATCATGAATGTGATTAATATCCAGAGTTTCTGGTGATGTCAGTGGAGACTCTGGATTCATTTGAAACCCATGACAAAACTGAGTGTTTGTATATCTAAGAGAAATAAGAACCAACCCTCACTAAAAGAAAATTATAATTTTCTTGAACTCGGTGCAACCATAATTTTCTGAGACATCAGTTACCTAAATTACATGTATAGACTTTAATCACTTTTGAGGAATCTGGGGGTGGGTTCTGAGTTTGCTGTTATGGATGGGTTCAGAGTAAACATTTAGAGTATATGTCTTAGCTGGTTGGACTCACTCCCCATCCCCCCAGGTTTAAGTTCTCTGTTCTTTGTAGGTGTTCTTTTTGATTCAGAGGTCATAGTATTGGAGGAAGAAGGAAAAAAGCAGCCTGAGTATTTGTCTTTTGGGAGCCATTTTGAGCTGAAGGATCAGGAATATGAAAATCCTTTCTCCAGTTGAGTAATCTCTAGAATGCTCCATGCAGTAATCTGTCATCTGCCACATCTTCCCACTTTTCCTGCCACGAGTTCCAGCGGTGTCTGACCCCACTGACATTGGCAAAGCTTGCCTTTGACATCCAACAGCTTTCATTTCATCTCTATATTTCTCTACACCAACACACTACACTCATGATAATGCTAAGCACCCTTGTTTCATTATTTCTAGGCATTTTGTAGGGCATAATATTTTTTAAAGCCAAAGCTATTTGTTACTCCTATCATGCCGTCTTTTTCTTCCAAGTAAACCACAAATTCTTTTCACCAATGGCAAAATGAGCCCTTTCAAAGATTTCTCTGGGTCTTTTATCTTAGTCTTCTTATAAACATAGAGATGAACAAAATGTCAAATTCTGAATCAGTATGCTATGGTCTGAAGAGCACCAAATTGGATTTGAATCCTAGCTTTGCTTTCCAATGACCTTGAGCATGTGAAAGTCAAACAAAGAATTACATATGAAGAACTATCTGGTCACTTACAGATCTATCTCTCAATTTCTAAAATCTATTAATTTTATGATTTTTTGGAGGATATATAGTATAATTTCTAAGACATTCTCCAAAGAAATCAACAATGTATTAGATATCTGTGTGTTAATATTTATTTCAAAATCAAGACAGTAATGTCCTCTTTTACTGAGGCAATGGAATGAGTCAGATCAGGATTTGAAAGCTACATCCTTCATCCAGCTGTTAAATAACATTTCTGAGTAACAAACAGATCCCTCAATTTTAAAACAAAGGAATAATGTCCTTCCTCTATGGTATTTGTGAGAATTAAACAAGGTAATGTATGTGCAAATGCCTAGCATGAGACCTGACACATAGGGGTCAGAAAATAAATGATAGCAATTCTTAGTATTGTTGACACAAAGCTTTGTTCTTTTCAAAGCCCATTTATATACATTATTTCATGCTAACAGACTAAGCTAATGCTGCCAAGAAATCTCATGTAAAAACATATCCCAGGGTCAGTGACATTGTAAAATTCCCATCTTGAAATGAAGAGACTGTCAACTGATTTTAATTTGTAGCAATAAACTCCTTCAATCTATGTTTCATTCATTCAAATATCTCCTTGACCCAAAAGCTTTGTAGCAGGTCTGTCATATTTTATTTATGCAGTCATTAATATGGCAAATATTTATCAAATATCAACTATGTGCCTGGATCTTATTTTATCAGAAGCTAGTTTCTCATATTGAAAAAGGACTGGGGAAAAAATTGTTACAGTACAGCAATGTGCATAGCGGTGAGCTGATAGGAAGGAAAGGGAGGCAGGGAGGGAGGGGGGAGGGAGGGAGAGAGGGAGAAAGAGAAAGAAAGGCTTGAGTAATTAATTGTTGAATTGGATATTAAAATTATTTAGTAACTATAATAATACTACATTACATTTCCATAGGGCAATAAGATTTACAAAGCTCTTTTCCCCAAAACATACCCTGGCCTACCCACCTTGCTCTAAACCTACTGAAATTACTGACATTCAAGCCACCTTTATTTCTAACCAAGACTCTTTTTTTTTTTTAAGATTTTATTTATTTATTCATGAGAGACAGAGAGAGCGAGAGGCAGAGACAGAGGGAGAAGCAGGCTCCCCGCAGAGCTGGGAGCCCAATGTGGGACTCGATCCCAGGACCCTGGGATCGTGACCTGAGTCAAAGGCAGATGCTTAAACCAACCGAACCACCCAGGCACCTCTAACCAAGACTCTTAATAATAGCCCCCCTTAGTCTCCATGTTCTCATTTTTTGCGTCCTTACATACATTTTCTACAGAGCAGCTAAAATTATCTTTTAGAGTGAAAATGAGATTTTACTTCCTGGTTTAAAATGGTCCAATGCCCTCCTCATATGCATCTCCAATAGCTGCTCCCGGCCCTTTAGAACCTTGCTCAAGCCACAGCAAACTCTGGCCATTTCTGGAGTACGTAGATCTGGTTCTTGCCTCAGGGACCTTACACTTACTATTCACTGTGTCTGAAACATGCTGTCCTCTTACCCTCCTGAGGCCGGCCCCTTTTCATGACTGGATCTCTGCATTTTTGAGCACTCACTCTGAACTTGCCCTGTCGTCTACTGTCACTATCACACTGTATGACCACTGTTTCTGTTTGTTTCCTTGGCTCTTAGCATTACTTACAAAAATGTCTATTTGTGTACTCATGTGTGTTCTAACTCCTCCACTAGAATGGAAGCTCCTTGAAGGAAGGGATTGTGCTTTTTCACTGACATATCCATCTCACTAGGAAGCCAGCCGCAAAGAGGTTGTTTATAAGATATAAGCAAGTAAAGGGGATTGTAAACAGTATCTAGGATGATTTCTATTTCTGTTTTATTACATTTCTAGGCTGGAGAATTTGCTCAGAGAAAAAACTTGGCCCCTTGTTTCAAGAAGTCTGAATCTACTTTTTAAAATATTATCTCAATAGTTAATGATCCAGGAGTTAGACAGCAAGACAACAAAAATACAATAGACCGAATATGATTGTGTGCCAAAATAATCAAAAAGAGACAGTAAGTGCTCTGATTTTGCACAGAGTTGAAGAAAGTATGCTACAAGAAGTGTTTTTTTCCTCCAGTAAATACTATCTATTGTTCTTTGAGTTCAAGTTGCCTGACTCTGTGGTTATTTGATTTTTGTTTGTTTAACTGAATGTCATATCATAGGGTCTCCTAAAATTGCTATATTTCACATATTTATTTTGTAAATTAAACTTATTTCAAATCAGCTGTCTCTTGACCATGTTTTAAAATGTTCCAAAACCCCTTAAGATATTGGTGATATTCCAAAATCAGCATTGTGGTGGGGGAGCCAGGGGTCTCTCATTTGGGAAATTTTTCACTTTCAACCAAACTCAAAGAAAGTAGTTTATATGGCCTGTTTATCATTTATTTTCAAAAATAAAGACAAATAATTTGAATAAAATAACTTACAAGTATGTTTTTTTTTAAAGATTTTATTTATTTATTTGACAGAGAGAGACACACAGCGAGAGAGGGAACACAAGCAGGGGGAGTGGGAGAGGGAGAAGCAGGCTTCCCGCTCAGCAGGGAGCCCAACATGGGGCTCAATCCCAGGACCCTGGGATCATGACCTGAGCCGAAGGCAGACGCTTAACGACTGAGCCACCCGGGCGCCACATTTTTTTTGTTGTTTTTTGGTTTTTTACTTATAAGTTTTAATAAAGCCTTCTAAAATGTTAAAACTAAATAAATATATATCAAAAAATATATGTCAATTATATAAAAATATTAGTAATAATTACTTCTCTATTTCATTAAAATTTGAAAATAATGTGTTATTATATACCTGAAATTCTGTTCAGTCTTTTCCATCAGTTAGTTCTTTTAATTATGACAACTACTTTCTGTGGAAGATACTATTATTGTCTCATTTCACATGCCCAGTGGCACAAGCTAGTAAGTTTTGCAGCCGTGACGCCACAGCCTACCTCTTGTTAAGCCTAGGCATAAAATACATATAAAAATTGTATTCAGTGTCAAATCAAGCAGCATAAATACCTTTATAATTAAAGAAAACAGGAAAAAAATACTGAATGTAATCATGCAAGTCAAAATTTAAGTAAAATTAACATAAAATCAACGAAAGAACAATGTAAGAAAAATAGTTCAAGATAGAAAACAATAGTAATTAGTGAATTAGAAAACTGAATAGGAATTGTTTAAATACTTAAAACCAAAATTTTAGATTAAATTTTAGATTAGGAACTCTGAAAAAAAATAATTAAAAAAATACAAATTTAATGAAAAAGGATAAGATTACTGAAACTAGTAAGTGATTATAGCAAGGTTGCAGGATTCAAGGTTAATATTCAAAACACAATCACTTTTCTATACATCAGCAATAATCAAGTAGAATTTGAAATTTAAAATAAATGCCATTCTTATTAGCATCCGCAAATATGAAATGCATAAGTATAAATTTAAACAAAATAGGTATAAGATCTATATGAGAAAAATTACAAAACTGATGAATAAAATCAAACAACTAAATAAGTGAAGAGATATTCCATATGAATGAATAGAAAGACTCAATATAGTCAAAATGTTAGTTCTTCTCAACTTGATGTATAGATTCAATGTAATCTCAATCAGAATCTCAGAAAGTTATTTTTTGGATATCAATAAACTGATTCTGAAATTTATATGGAGAGACAAAAGATCCAAAATAGCCAACACATTATTAAAGGGGAAGAACAAAGTTGGAGGACTGATGTTACCTGACTTCAAGACTTACTATAAAATTACAGTAATCAAGACACTATGGTATTGTTGAAAGAACAGACAAAGAGATCAATATAATGGAACAGAAAGCTTAGAAATAAACCCACACAAATACAGTCAACTGATCTTTGACAAAGGAACTAAGGCAATAGAATGGAGAAAAGATAACTTTTTCAGGGTGCCTGGGTCGCTCAGTCAGTTAAGCATCCAATTCTTGATATCTGCTCAGGTCGTGATCTCAAGGTCCTAGGGATAGAGCCCTGCATTGGGCTCCACGTTCAGAAGGGAGTCTGCCTGGGATTCTCTCTCCCTCTGCTCCTTCCCCTGCCCCACTCGCTTGCTTGCTCTCTTTCAAATAAATAAATAAAATCTTTTAAAAAAAGATAATTTTTTCAACAAATGGTACTGGAACAAATGGACATCCACATGCAAACAAATGACTCTAGATCAAGTGTAGCTACAACCCTCACACAAATTAACTCAAAATGGGTCACAGACCGGAGGAGGAGCAAGATGATGGAGGATTGGAGACTGGATTTTGTCTGGTCCCAGGAATTCAGCTGGATAGGGATCAAACCATTCTGAACACCTACGAACTCAACAGGAGATCAAAGAAAAGAATAGCAACAACTCTCTGAACAGAAAAGCGGCCACTTTCTGGAAGGTAGGACGTGCAGAGAAGTGAATCGGAGGTGATATTCGGGAGGATAGACAGTGGGGGAAGGAGCCTCCATAGGCCGCTTCTGGCAAGTGACAGAGCTGTGGAGCACAAAATCGGAACTTTTAGAAGTCGGCTCCGCTGAGAGATGTCACTCCAGTGGCTAAGCGGGGGGTTGAACCCTCACTGGGACAGTGTGGTCTCAGGACCCTTGGGGTCACAGAAAGACTGGGGGTGCCTGAGTGCGGCAGAGCTCCCAGGTATCGGAGCAGGGAAGCTGGCTGCAGACAGAGCCGAGGTGCAGGCTCTCAGCTCAGGGTTGCCATAAACTGTGATCCGCGGCACAGTCGGGCCACTGCTCCTCCAGCAGGGACCCAACAAGTGGCAGATCCAGGGACACTCCCCTTCCTCTCCCGGGAGGAGCGGCACGGGAGTGCACTGCAGGGATCTGCTGGGTTTGGAGACTCCAAACGGGGTCAGGTGCCAGAGACAGAAACACTCGGTCACAGGCCAGGTGAGCACGGAGTGCGGCCGGAGTGCAGCCAGAGACTGGGGAGATGGGAGCGATTGACTGCTTTTCTCTGGGGCTCACTGAGGAGCGGGGCCCCGAGTTCTCCACTCCTCTGGGGCGGAGATTGGGAGGCCACCATTTCCACTCTCATGCTCCAAGCTGTACGGAAAGCTTGCAGGGAACAAAAGCTCCCGAGAGGAAACCCAAGCAGATTACTTAGCCCGGACCTGCCAAGGGCAGCGCAATTCCACCTCCAGCAAGGACATTTGGGAACCACGGCAACAGGTCCCTCCTCCAGAAGATCAGCAAGAACAGCCAGCAAAGACCAAGTTTACTGTGAGAACGGCTGAACTCCAGCGCTAGGGGAATACTGCACATAGAATTCATGGCTTTTTACCATGATTCTTTAGTCTTTCAAGTTAATTTTTTTTTAACTGTCTTTTTTTTTTTTCCTAATTTTTCTTTTTCCCTTTCTCAACCAACATCTTATCAATCCCTTTTTTAAAAAATTTTTTTAGTTTTCAGTTTTACAGTCATATTCTATCCCTTCATAGTAGTTACCCTTATTTTTGGTATATATATATGTAAGTTGTTCTCTCATTAAAATTTTGAGATACAGTTTCTTCTAACAGATCAAAATATACCCTAAATCTCTAGAGTATGGCTTTGTTCTAGTCTTCTGCCTGATCACATTCTCTCCGTTTTTATTTTTATTATTAAATCCTCTTCTTTCTTTTTTCAACCAACTTCTTATCTTATCAATTCCTTTTATAAAATCTTTTATAATTTTCATCTTTACAATCATATTCCATCCCTTCATTGTATTTACCCTTATTTTTGTACATATATAAGTTTTTCTTTCTTTAAAATTTTGGGAGGTACTTTCTTCTAACAGACCAAAATACGCCCAAAACCTAGTGTGTGGCACTGATCTATGCACCAGCCTGATCATATTTGATCATATTATTTTGTTTTGTTTTGTTTTTGTTTTTCTCTTTTTCTTTTTTCTTTCTTTTCCCCCGGTTTCAGGTCTTTTCTGATTTGTTTAGTGTATATTTTCTGGGGTTGATACCCTGTTAACACTTTGTTTTCTTATTCATCTATTCTCTGGACAAAATAGCAAGATGGAAAAATTCACCTCAAAAAAAGAAAAAGAGGCAGTACCGACTGCCAGGGACCTAATCAATATGGACATTAGTAAGATGTCAGGACTAGAGTTCAGAATGATGATTTTAAAGATACTAGCTGGGCTTGAAAAAGCATGGAAGTTATTAGAGAAACACTTTCTGGAGAAATAAAAGAACTAAAATCTAACCAAGTCGAAATCAAAAAGGTTATTAATGAGGTGCAACAAAAAAATGGAAGCTCTAACTGCCAGGATAAAGGAGGCAGAAGAGAGAATTAGTGATATAGCAGACCAAATGATGGAAAATAAAGAAGCTGAGAAAAAGAGAGATAAACAACTACTGGATGATGAGGGCAAAATTTGAGAGATAAGTGATACCATAAGGTGAAACAGCATTAGAATAATTTGGATCCCAGAAGAAGAAGAAAGAGAGGGGGGCAGAAGGTATATTGGAGCAAATTATAGCAGAGAACTTCCCTAATTTGGGGAAGGAAACAGGCATCAAAATCCAGGAGGTACAGAGAACCCCTCTCAAAATCAATAAAAATAGGTCAACACCCCAACATCTAATAGTAAAACGAGTCTCAGAGACAAAAAGAAAATTCTGAAAGCAGCTCGGGACAAGAGATATATAACCTACAATGGTAGAAACATTAGATTGGCAACAGACCTATCCACAGAAACCTGGCAGCCCATAAAGAACTGGCATCATATATTCAGAGCACTAAATGAGAAAAATATGCAGCCAAGAATACTATATCCAGCGAGGCTGTCATTGAAAATAGAAGGAGAGATAAAAAGCTTCCAGGACAAACAAAAACTAAAGGAATTTGCAAACACAAAACCAGCCCTACAAGAAACATTGAAAGGGGTCCTCTAAGCAAAGAGAGAGCCTAAAAGCAACATAGACCAGAAAGGAACACAGACAATATACAGTAACAGTCACCTTACAGGCAATACAATGGCACTAAATTTCAATAGTTACCCTGAATGTAAATGGGCTAAACGCCCCAATCAAAAGACACAGGCTATCAGATTGGATAAAAAAAACAAGACCCATCAATACGCTGTCTGCAAGAGACTCATTTTAGACCCAAAGTCACCTCCAGATTGAAAGTGAGGGGGTGGAAAACGATTTACCACACTAATGAACACCAAAAGAAAATTGGGGTGGCAATCATTATATCAGACAAATTAGATTTTAAACCAAGGACTGTAGTAAGAGATGAGGAAGGACACTACATCATACTTAAAGGGTCTATCCAACCAGAAGATCTAACAATTGTAAATATCTATGCTCCTAACATGGCAGCAGCCAATTATATAAGGCAATTAATAACAAAAGCAAAGAAACACATCGACAACAATACAATAATAGTGGGGGACTTTAACATCCCCCTCACTGAAATGGACAGATCATCTAAGCAAAAGATCAGCAAGGAAATAAAGAGCTTAAATGACACACTGGACGAAATGAACTCAACAGATATATTCAGAAGATTTCATCCCAAAGCAACAGAATACACATTCTTCTCTAGTGCCCATGGAACATTCTCCAGAATAGATCACCCGTCCTAGCTCACAAATCAGCTCTCAACCAGTACCAAAAGATTGGGATCATTCCTGCATAGTTTCAGACCACAATGCTTTGAAACCAGAACTCAATCACAAGAGGAAAGTCAGGAAGAACTCAAATACATGGACGCTAAAGAGCATCCTACTGAAGAATGAATGGGACAACCAGGACATTAAAGAGGAATTAAAAGAATTCATGGAAACAAATGCAAATGAAAACACAACTGTTCAAAATCTTTGGGATGCAGCAAAGGCAGTCCTAAGAGGAAAGTATATAGCAATACAAGCCTGTCTCAAGAAGCAAGAATGGTCTCAAATACACAACCTACCCTGCACTTAAGGAGTTGGAGAAAGAACAGAAAATAAAACCTAAACCCAGCAGGAGAAGAGAAATCATAAAGATCAGAGCAGAAATCAATGACATAGAAACCAAAAGAACAGTAGAACAGATCAACGAAACTAGGAGCTGGTTCTTTGAAAGAATTAACAAGATTGATAAACCCCTGGCCAGACTTATCAAAAAGAAAAGATAAAGGACCCAAATAAACAAAATCATGAATGAAAGAGGGGAGATGACAACCAACACCAAAGAAATACAAACAATTATAAGAACATATTATGAGCAACTATATGCCAGCAAATTAGATAACCAGGAAGAAATGGATGCATTCCTAGAGATGTATAAACTACCAAAACTGAACCAGGAAGAAATAGAAAACCTGAACAGACCTATAACCACTAAGGAAATTGAAGCAGTCATCAAAAATCTCCCAAAAAACAAAGCCCAGGACCAGATGGCTTCCCAGGGGAATCTTACCAAACATTTAAAGAAGAATTAATACCTATTCTTCTGAAACTGTTCGAAAAAATAGAAATGGAAGGAAAACTTCCAAACTCGTTTTATGAGGCCACCATTACCGTGATCCCCAAACCAGACAAAGACCCCATCCAAAAGGAGAATTACAGACCAATATCCTTGATGAACATGGATGCAAAAATTCTCACCAAAATACTACCCAATAGGATCCAACAGTACATTAAAAGGATTATTCACCACAACCAAGTGGGATTTATCCCTGGGCTGCAAGGTTGGTTCAACAACTGCAAATCAATCAATGTGATACAATACATTAACAAAAGAAAGAACAAGAATGATATGATCCTCTCAATAGATGCAGAAAAAGCATTTGACAAAGTACAGCATCCTTTCTTGATCAAAACTCTTCAGAGTATAGGGATAGAGAGTACATACCTCAATATCATAAAAGCCATCTATGAAAAACCCACAGCGAATATCCTTCTCAATGGGGAAAAACTGAGAGCTTTCCCACTAGGTCAGGAACACGGCAGGGATGTCCACTATCACCACTGGTATTCAACATAGTACTAGAAGTCCTAGCCACAGCAATCAGACAACAAAAAGAAATCAAAGGCATCCAAGTCGGCAAAGAAGAAGTCAAACTCTCACTCTTTGCAGATGATATGATACTTTATGTGGAAAACTCAAAAGACTCCACCCCAAAACTGCTAGAACTCATACAGGAATTCAGTAAAGTGACAGGATATAGAATCAATGCACAGAAATCAGTGGCATTCCTATACACCAACAACAAGACAGACAAAAGAGAAATTAAGGAGTCAATCCCATTTACAATTGCACCCAAAACCATAAGATACCTAGGAATAAATCTAACCAAAGAGACAAAGAATCTGTACTCAGAAAACTGTAAAATACTCATGAAAGAAATTGAGGAAGACATAAAGAAATGGAAAAACATCCCATGCTCATGGATTGGAAGAACAAATATTGTGAAGATGTCAATGCTACCTAGAGCAATCTACACAGTTAATGCAATCCCTATCAAAATACCATCCACTTTTTTCAAAGAAATGGAACAAATAATCCTAAAATTTGTATGGAACCAGAAAAGACCCCGAATAGCCAGAGGAATGTTGAAAAACAAAAGCAAAGCTGGCGGCATCACAATTCCGGACTTCAAGCTCTATTACAAAGCTGTCAGCGTCAAGAAGGTATGGTCCTGCCACAAAACAGACACATAGATCAATGGAACAGAATAGAGAGCCCAGAAATGGACCCTCAACTCTATGGTCAACTAATCTTTGACAAAGCAGGAAAGAATGTCCAATGGAACAAAGACAGTCTCTTCAACAAATGGTGTTGGGAAAATTGGACAGCCACATGCAGAAGAATGAAACTGGACCATTTCCTTACACCACACACAAAAATAGACTCAAAATGGTTGAAAGACCTAAATGGGAAACAGGAGTCCATCAAAATCCTAAAGGAGAACACAGGCAGCAACCTCTTTGACCTCAGCCACAGCAACTTTTTCCTAGAAACATCGCCAAAGGCAAGGGAAGCAAGGGCAAAAATGAACTATTGGCACTTCATCAAGATAAAAAGCTTTTGCACAGCCAAGAAACGGTCAACAAAACCAAAAGACAACCGACAGAATGGGAAAAGATATTTGCAAATGACGTACCAGATAAAGGGCTAGTATCCAAAATCTATAAAGAACTTATCAAACTCAACACCCGAAGATCAAATGATCCAATCAAGAAATGGGCACAGACATTTCTGCAAAGACATCCAAATGGCCAACAGACACATGGAAAAGTGCTCAACATCGCTCAGCATCAGGGAAATCCAAATCAAAACCTCAATGATATATCACCTCACACCAGTTAGAATGGCTAAAATTAACAAGTAAGGAAACGACAGATGTTGGCGGGGATGCGGAGAAAGGGGACCCTCCTACACTGTTGGTGGGAATGCAAGCTGGTGCAGCCACTCTGGAAAATAGTATGGAGGTTCCTCAAAAAGTTGAAAATAGAGCTACCCTATGACCCAGCAATTGCACTACTGGGTATTTACCCCAAAGATACAAATGTAGGGATCCGAAGGGGTATGTGCACCCCAAAGTTTATAGCAGCAATGTCCACAATAGCCAAACTGTGGAAAGAGCCAAGATGTCCATCGACAGATGAATGGATAAAGAAGATGTGGTATATATATATATATATACAATGGAATATTATGTAGCCATCAAAAGGAATGAAATCTTGCCATTTGCAACGACGTGGATGGAACTGGAGGGTGTTATGCTGAGCGAAATAAGTCAATCAGAGAAAGACATGTATCATATGACCTCACTGATATGAGGAATTCTTAATCTCAGGAAATAAACTGAGGATTGTTGGAGTGGTTGTGGGAGGATGGGGTGGCTGGGTGATAGATACTGGGGAGGGTATGTGCTATGGTGAGTGCTATGAATTGTGCAAGACTGTTGAATCACAGATCTGTACCTCTGAAACAAATAATACAATATATGTTAAAAAAAAAAATAAAGATAGCAGGAGGGGAAGAATGACGTCGGGGAAATAGGAGTGGGAGACGAACCATGAAAGACTATGGACTCTAAAAAACAAACTGAGGGTTCTAGAGGGGAGGGGGGTGGGGGGATGGGTTAGCCTGGTGATGGGTATTAAAGAGGGCACGTTCTGCATGGAGCACTGGGTGTTATACGCAAACAATGAATCATGGAACCCTACATCAAAAACTAATGATGTAATATATGGTGAGTAACATAACGTAATAATAAAAAAATGGGTCACAGACCTAAATATAAAATGCAAAAATATAAAACTCCTGGAAGATAACACAGGAGCAAATCTAGATGTTCTTGGGTAACACCAAGACTTTAGATACAACACCAAAGGCACAAACCAGGAAAAAATAATTGATAAGTTGGATTTCACTAAAATTAAAAACTTCTGCTCTGTGAAAGGCAGTCAAGAGGAAAATGCAAACCATAGACTGGGATAAAATACTTACAAAAGACATATATGATAAAGGACTATTAACCAAAATATACAAGGAACTCTTAAACAGGAAGAAAATGAATAACCCACCTAAAGAAAAAAGGGGGGGGTCAAAAGACCTGAATAGACACCTGACCAAAGAAGATATACAGATGGGAAATAAGCATATGAAAGGATATTTAATATCATATGTCATTAGAGAATTGGAAATTACAACACAATGAAATACCACCACATACCTGTTAGATTGGCCAAAATCCAGCACACAGTCAACCCAAGTGCTGGTGATGATGTGGAGCAACAGGAACTCTTACACACTGCCGGTGGGAATGCAAAGTGGTACAGCCACTTTGGAAGACAGTTCGGCAATTCCTTAGAAAACTAAATATACTCTTACCATATGCTCCAGCAATCACGCTTCTTGGCATTTACCCAAAGGAATTGAAAACTTATGTCCATACAAAATCTCTGCACAAATGTTTATAACAGCTTTATTCATAATTGCCAAAACTTGGAAGCAACTAAGTCATTCTTCAGTAAGTGAATGGATAAATAAATAGTGATACATCCAGACAATGGAATATTATTTCGTACTAAAAAGAAATGAGCCATGAAGCCATGAAAAGACATGAGGAAACTTAATTGTACATTATTAAATGAAAGAAGCTAATCTGAAAAGGCTGCATACCGTATGAGTACAACTATATGACATTCTGGAAAAGGCGAAAACTATACAGACAGTAAAAAGTTTAATGATTTCGAGGGCTGGGAGAGAGGGAGGGATGAATAGGAGGATTTTTAGAGTAGTGATACTATTCTGTATGATACTGTAATGGTAGATACATGGCATTATTTATTTGTCAAAACCCATAGACTACATAACACCAAAAATGAACCCTAGTATAAACTACAGACTTGGAATGATAATAATGTGTCAATGTAGGTTCTTCAATGGTAACAAATACACCACTGTTGTGAGGAATGTTCATAGTGGGGAAAGTTGTATATGGGAACTCTATACGTCTCCTCACTTTTGCTATGAATCTAAAGCTACTCTAAAAAAATAAAAATAAAAATAAATAAAAAGAGTCTATTTAAAAAGCAGGAGGATATAACTGATATGGAAGATATCATAAGTTTTATGTATTCTTAAAATTGATTATTTCCAAGGTAATATGTAACAAAATCTTTCCAAAAAGAAATAGAAGACCTTAACAGAAAAATACATAGAAAAAATTTGAATAGGTTATCAAATAATTATTTGATATTAAGATTAAAAACTGGGGGCTCGGAGCACCTGGGTGGCTCAGTCAGTTGAGCGGCTGCCTTCGGCTCAGGTCATGATCCCGGGGTCCTGGGATCGAGCCCCGCATCCGGCTCCCTGCTCAGCGGAGAGCCTGCTTCTCCCTCTCCCTCTGCCTGCCACTCTGCCTACTTGTGCTCTCTCTCTATCTCTCTGTCAAATAAATAAATAATATCTTTAAAAAAAAAAAACCTGGGGCCTCCTGGGTGGTTCAGTCAGTTGAGCATCCCCCTCTTGATTTCAGCTCCGGTCATGATCTCAGGGTTGTGAGACTGAGCCCTGCATAAGGTTGGTGCTCAGTCTGCTTGTCCCTCTCCCTCTGCTCCTCGCCCCACCCACACTCACTCTCACTCTCTCAAAGAAAGAAAGAAGGAAAGAAAGAAAATCTGTTTTAAAAAGTTTAAAAACCAAAAAGAGCTCACAGTTTACTCATTTTTTTCAAGCTTTAAAGGAACACCTACTTCCTATATGGTAGTTACAATATGGAAGGAAGGAATAAAGATACATCAAAATATTAGAAGTAGACATCTACAGGTGGCAGAGTATAAGAAATTATTTTCTTCTGTCTCATTTAGTTTTATTAAGGGTTTATGCAATCCATGCACATAATTATGCATTTTATGTAAAATAATGAACATAAATTTTTTGAAACTAAAGTGTATAAATAGACACATTTGATTTATAGTCTGTGACCTAAAAGTAAAAAAAACAAACAAATAAAAAAACAGGGCATGAATTCCTGTGTTAAAAAAAATTAGCTTAATGAGAACAGGCATTAAAGCCTAAGGAGAAATGGAGAATTAAAACAAGTATCCAATCTACTTGGAAGGATAATGTACATGTAATTAAAATATTCATGCAAAATGTTGTATGTTATCAGTAGCACCCACTTTTCTCATGGATAGGTTATGATCTGTGAGGGCATGGGTCATGTATCTCTCAGGTCTGTATCTCAGTAAGCAAAGGCAGGGATTTTGTTTGTTTGTTTTCTCCAGTATATCCCCGGACCTATAATAGCTCCTAGCATACTGTAGACACAAGGTAAAAAGGTAAACCTTTCTTGGAATGATTCATCATTTAGTAAGAATACATGCGTGTGCACACACAACATGCAAACGTGTAATTTCAATATTATATTTCAAACTCTATTAGAAACTTCATTCTTATGTAGTCTATCTTTGGATACTTCTGTCTGCTTTATCTATCTGCTTATTTCTAATTGTGCTAGTCATTACTGCTGATCACCCAATATTTCTGGCTCCCTGTCTTCCAGGCACATGGCAGGACTCCAGTCACCAGGCCCCCTTGTAGCTAAATGGGGTCATTTCTGTCCAATGAGCTACAAACAGAAATGCTAGGTGCTGAAGTATTTCATCATTAATGTAAGCTACTTTGCACTCTTTTATCTATCTGTTATGATAACTGGTAATGCTCAAGATGATACTGTTTCATTAGCCTGAATCCTTGAGTCAGGAAATGTGTACAGAGCTCTAAGGCCACCTGTAATGGTCTGCAGAATGAGCAAAAAGCTAAACATTTGTTGTTGTAGGTCATGAAGATGTTGAGATGTTTTTTTGCTACAGAATATCCTAGTTCATCCTGCATGATACACTCATCAGTAGAAAACTGTTTTAATTACCATAACTTTATAACAAGTCTTAATACCTAGTTCGAAACATTTTCCTTAGTATTCTTCTTTTTCATTATTTTCCAAGCTATTATCCCATGTTGATTTTCAGTGAAATCTATACGTATTTTAATTTGGGTCATACTGAGTTTATAGATGAATTTTGGGTGAATTTAAACTTATATTGAGTGTTTCAATACAAGACTCTTCAGTTATTTAAAACTTCACTTATGCTCAATAGAATTTTAAAAAATTTATCTATATAAATCATGCATATTTCTTAAGTCCATTTCAAAGCAGTTCATCTCTTTTTTTTTATCATTCTTATATAGGGTACTTTCCTTCTATTATGACTCCTACCTGTTTTTTTTTAATACAGGAAAGATGTTAATGTTTCATATATCAATTTTTGAACTACCTAAATAAATTCCCTTAATTTTTGTTATATTTTCTGTATTTCTTTTCATTGTCATGTTTTTGAAATGTGTAGAAACACAAAAGATATTAATTTTACCTCCTCCTTTGACATATTTATACCAGCATCATTTTTAAAAAGTCATATTAAGTAGGAAATATTTATACAACAGAAGAGTGGAGAATGAGAGGCCATAAAATAAAGTTCTAAATCATATGGCACTAACTATAAGTGGTATAAATAGTTTTGAAATTAAAATGAAGTATTACCACGACTTAAAAGGTCATTACGTTGAGAAAAAGTAATTTTCCATAAGAAATACTTGAAGCTACATAATTGCAAAAGTATTTTACTGCTGCAAAACAACAGTGAAATGAGGTATTAAAATCTGTACATTTCACTAGTTTTGACGTTGGCCATGGTCAGCAATATGTTTCCCTACTTCTGCATGCAGACCATAACACACCCAACTGAGTATTTCCACATGGTTTCTGCAAATTGTTGTATTTATGATTTGTTGCAATTAATATTTAGGTCTGCTTCTTAAGTCCAAACATTACAGGCATTTAGGCAAATTTCTCCCTGCAAATTCTGCAGATGTGAGGGCAACACCAACTCCTGGTTTTGTTTCCTTCAGTCTATATCTCTTTCTTCCTGTTGTTGGTTTCCCTGACATCGTATCTTTCACAGAATTATTTATGCCCTACTGCCTGACCCGGGGTGAACAAATTTCAGTATCTTCACTCCATTCCCATTTCTTGTGCTCAGAAAATGAGGGATGTTTGGGAGCAAGTCAATGTGTTGTGCCTTTATTGACAAACAGACCTAAGGTCTGGGACTGAGGAATGAGTCTTGGGTGTTAGGGAACACTCCTAAATTACAACACTTTGTATTCCCAGTAGTTGGTTCTTCCAGCCCACAGCTCCCTCCCTCGAGGGGTTTTGAAAATTTAAGGGATGCTTTTTGTTCTCATTATGAGGCGGAGAAGAGTTACTGGCCTTTATTGGGTATGCCCAGAAATGCCAAATATCTTGCAATACAAAGTAGAGAATTAAATTGCCCCTCTAAACCAAAACCCAAACCAAATCAAATAAAAAATATTTGAAACAGCCTACATCCTTAAAGCTGCCTCCTCATCAAGGAAATAAAAGACATTTGCTCAAGATATGATTCTCACTTCCCAACTAGCAACCTGCACTCCTTCCAGGCCTACAGTAGCAGGACTGTACTTTCTACTCCCTTTCAATTTAGGCGTAGTTTATGGTTTGGTTCGGCCACTGAGATGTGAAAGGAAGTGATATATGTCACCTGCAGGTGCAAGCTTTAAAAAACAGCACACAATTTTCCAAGTTCCTTTCTTCTTTTTTTTTTTTTCCCATTCTCCACAGGGTAAAAGCATGTGTCCAGATAAGGCTCTGACATCTTGGGACCCTGAGAGAACACAAAAAGCCTCTGCCTAGCCATACTATGCCTACAACCTGACCAAGAAATTAACATTTATTGTATTAACTCACTAAGAATGTAAGGTTGCTTATTACTACATCAGATCCTAGCCTACCCTGGCTGATACGTCCCCTTGGGACAATAGGAGTCAAATCACCTTTGTGTACCTCGTATGGATTGTACGGCCTCCACCCCAAATTCATAGATTGAAGCCGTGACCCCATTGTGACTGTATTTGGAGACAGGGACTTTAGTAGAGAGGTAATTAATGTGAAATCAGGTCATAAGGGTGGGGCCCTATTCCAATAGGACTGGTGTCCTTGTAAGCAGAAGAGATGCCAGGGAGGCACACACACAGGAAAAGGCACAGGTGTGGCCACGTGAGGACACAGTAAGAAGGCAGCAGTCTGCAAGCCAAGAGAGAGGCCTCAGGAGAAACCACACCTGCCAACACCTTGATCTTGGATTTCCAGCCTCCAGAACCGTGAGCACATAAATATCTGTTGGCTAAGTCATTCAGCCTATGGTATATTGTTAAGTAGCCCTAGCAAATATAGGGCCAGTTCTGCCATCTTCATAATAGTCTTTTGACTTCTTTTAATTACATATTCAGCTTCCACCGACCAACCTTGTCCTGATCTTAAACCAAGCCCAGTGTCTCAGACTGTCACTGGAAGCCTCCCGTTTACATAGGGAAGGTGCTTTAGAGTTTCCTTTGAAATGACAGTCAGTCCTACAACCTGGGTTTGAAGCCCAGCTATCCAGTGGGTTGTGTCTACCTACTGTGAGACCTCCAGCATATTACTTTCTTTCTCTGTGCCTCAGTTAGCTCAGCTTTAAAATGATGGGCTAGAACCCATTAGAGCTATTAGAACCCATCTCATAGTTGTTGTAGGAGGATCCAATAAGATAATGAAAAATAAAACACTTAGGGTAGGGCTTTATTTATAAGGCACACCTAAATGAATATTAATTTTTGTTATTGTAACCTTAGATTGAAACACCTTCCATTTTTGATTGACTACATTAGGAAAAGTCTTGGTAAACTGGTCAGCTCTGGGGTGAAGCTGGCGAAGGACTTGTGTGACCCTGGAGAGAGTGTCTCCTTAAAGGTGGCACCCTAGTTGTCTCACTTGCCTTCACTCCAGGCCAGGCCCTGATAAACCTGGCAAACTTTGTGCTTCATCTGCCAAGTGCCCTTTCCATTATCAGCCTCTATAGCAAGTGGAGTTCCTGAGCTGAGGGCCCTACTTGGGTAAAGGGTGTTTTCAGGATACTAGTCCCAACAGCGTCTCTGCAATGTGGTAGCAAGATTCTCATACACCTTACACTCAATTCCATTCAATTTATAAAGTAGTCTAAAACACTTTCAGTCTCGTACACAACAATGAGGACAAATTAAAGTTCAGTGGGCAATTTACTCTAAAAATCAAAGAACATGTAAGAACATTTAGAAATGCATGAAAGAGACAGAGCATGCTGGGTTTGGTAGCAAAAAGCTACCAGATACTTTATTTGAATTTTATAACAAGAAAATAAAGGCCAGAGATGTGTTCCTTTTCACACTAAAGGAAATAGCTTCTATCAGCTAGAAGATCAGCTCCAATAACTTCGGGGATCTATTTGGCTTTATTAGGTCTGTTGCCATTGTGATGGGCTAAGAAGTTTCTTTTGAAGAAAAGTAATTACTGTACCAGAGCCTCTAGTCAAAGAAATGCAATTGTGTTAAAAAATCCACTTGGTCAGCACAATTGAGGCTCTCTGTGCCTTTCCATAAGCTGGATTGATAGCTAGCAGATATATAGATCTCCACGATTGTCTAGAACTTAAATCTTCTCACTTACATTTTATAGTGATACTACAATGAAAGAAAAACTGCTGTGTGAAACTATTTACCAAAAACCTAAATAGCACTTTATCACATTCACCAAGTAGTCACTAATGTATCATGGGGGTGTTGAAGCAGAAAAGTATAGGAAAGAATATCTGTTGAACGTGTACCTTTGGACAGGCACTGCAAAATGTGATACTTTGACTTACATGATTTGAATGCTATGATTCTCATTAATACCACATAGGTGTGGGTGGATAACACCTGAGTCACCCTCAGTAGGATACATGAAACTAAAAAGAAAGAAATGAAATCTGAACCATTGCTGAACAATTACCCAGCTATATTTAGTGAAAGTTTTAAAAATCGATGTTTGGGGACTTCTGGGTGGTTCAGTGGGTTAAGCATCTGCCTTCGGCTCAGGTCATGATCCCAGGGTCCTGGGATGAGCCCTGTGTCAGGCTCCCTGCTCAGCGGGGAGCCTGCTTCTCCCTCTGCCTCTCCCTCTCCCACTCCCCCTGCATGTGCTCTCTCACTCTCTTTCTCTGTCAAATAAATAAATAAAATCTTTAAAAATAAATAAATAAATGGAGATTGATGTTTGCTTGGAATCCCTATGATATATTTCTTACAGCTAGCAATATCTCTGTCTAGATGTGCGGTAAATTGTATATAGTTTGAACAAGTGTTCAGTTTTCTTAAGTAACCCCTCTATCTTCCTAAAGCCCCTTTGAACAACACCCACCTGCCTGTTATGGAAAGATTTTGAAACCAGATAGATGCACTCAAAACCATGACAGTGAAATTTTCAGGCCCAGAGTGGGCCTCATCTTTTCCTAAGTGGCACTTGACAAGTTTTATTTCTGATATATTCTTTCTAGCACTGTTGCTTTCTAAAGTGAGGACCACCTGACACAATTTCAAAACATTTTTTTAAGAAGAACAACCATTTCCTCAGTGTTGGAAGGTTTATGCTGGCTGTGTCCTGAATTTCCTTCCAATCAACTCAGTGAACTCCCCCAAGCAAGAATCTTTATTTAAAAAATTAATGCAGAACAAATTTAGTTTAGCATAATCTGAAGATTTAACTCTCGTAATTCTGAAATGGGGAATACAAATTAAAAGTAAAGTGATATATTCTCTAATGTTGTGCTGTAGCAGGCTTTCATTTGAGGGGGAAAAAAATCCATCTGGCCTTAATAAAGATTGGTGCTTTCCAGGTTGTTGGGGTATATTGTTTCTTTTACATTTTTATAGTAAGGGCTAATTTTTAGTGCTGTGGAACTAAAAAAAAATTATTTTATTTTTAAAAGAGGCTAGTCTTATTGATTCCATAAGCCTTCATTAAAAAATAAATGAATAAGTGCTGAGCATCTCCTCTGAGACAGTGTGATAAGTCCTATGCCAGAGAGAAGTGAGATGTGCATGCAGGAGAGAACCCGCAGGTTAGACAGAGCTCCCTGGAGGACAGGGACCTGGGTCAAATTTTGCAAACAGGCAGCAATTACCAAGATGAAGAATGGGAGGAAGGACTCTGCAGGCAAAATGAGAAGTGAATGCAAATCACATTACTGAACTCTGATTATGATGCATTTCCATCTAAATCCTGTACATTCTCAGATGTCTCACGAGCATCCCTCATCGGCAGCCCTGCATATGTGCTCCTCCATCTGGATTCCCCATCTCGGGCAAAGGCACCGTGAGTAACTCTTCCTCCACATCAAAAAGCATGAGCTAAACTTGGACTCCTCCCTCTCATTGTATTTAACGACGATGTTAAAGGGATCACCAAATGTTCTCTAGTTCATCTGCTAGGTGTTTGTTTAAGCTTTTATTTCCTCCTCATCTCCAGATATACTTACTTATTTAAATGCCTTTTTCATCTGCACAACTGCTATTACTAGTTTTTATTAAATAATCATCTACCTTTATAAACTCAGAAATTATTGGCTGTTATAGTAAGGTATACACTAAGTGCTGGGAATCAAATGATGGGTACAGCATGCCCACAGACTCCAACGAGATCGTATCTAGGTGAAAGAGCTAGAGACACAGAGAGAACGTTCTCACAAGGTATGTTAAAGATACACGCAAAAAGCATATGAGGAAGTGAAGGAGACTAGAAAGCCCCCCAGTGGGGAGATTTCAAGGATGAAAAGGAAATGCCAAGAGAAAATATTCCAGAGAAAATAGGCAGAACTAGCAAGGATACAGGATACTGTGAGCTATATTCAATGCTGCTGAAACTTAACATTTGGGGAGCAGGAAATGAGGAGATGTAAAAGTACAGGAGGCAAAAACAAAGGCACAGGGGAAGCAGAGAACAAGTCATGCAGCATCTTCCGTGCTACGTTAAGTAACAACAACAGTAATAATATCAATTACTGGATGCCTACTCTACTCCCATATATGATTATATGCTTTTGTATTTCATCAAAAGAATCTATTTTGAAAAAGATACTATTTCCGGGCACCTGGGTAGCTCAGTTGGTTGGGCGACTGCCTTTGGCTCAGGTCATGATCCTGGAGTCCCGGGATCGAGTCCCGCATCGGGCTCCCTGCTCAGCAGGGAGTTTGCTTCTCCCTCTGCCCCTCCCTCCTCTCATGTGCTCTCTCTCATTCTCTCTCTCTCAAATAAATAATCTTAAAAAAAAAAAAAAGAAAAAGACACTATTTCCATGTTACAAACTTATAAACCAAGGCTCTTAGAAACCAAGTCACTGATGGATTCTGATGCACTCAAATTCAAATGTAAATATGATCTAAAACTGTATTATTCCTCTTTCTCTTTTCTGCCTTTCCCCAAAGCCTCTTTAATTTATTAACAGACGCTTCTGCTTCTAATTTCATATTTCTCGCTTCAATTACACCCAGTCACCAAGGGATTATGCCATTCTGTTGGCTTTTGATGATTCTCCTTTGCCTTTTGTAGAAGGTTGACACTTCCTCAAGTGGCTTTCAGTGTTCATGTTTTCCTCCTCCGCTATCTCAATTTCTCTACACCCATCTTTCACCCCAGAGGTACAACTTCTTGAATTTCCTGAACATGTCTCTATATCCCTGCACGTTCTGGTTCAGCTTGTTCAAGGGCACTCTTTATATCTTTATATCTCTCCCATTTTATATCTTCCTAGATCCCTGGAAAATACGTATTTATTCCCCAGCACTCCGAAGGAAACAAAACCCTGTGTTAGTTTCCTTCACAAAGATCTATCCTCAAAAGATGAGGATTCACTTTCAAAATATGTAAGAATGATTCCAAAGACACTGAAATACGATATTTAGACAAAGATCGTGTAAGAAATGTAACCTTTCATAAAGTCTTCAAGGTAACTGTAAGAGGGAGGGTCATAAACAGATATATCTTTCTTTAACTGGTCCAGTAGGAAATTATAGTCATTCCCACTGATGTATGCCTGCCTCTGAATTTTCTAGGCTGTGTTTTATAGTCTAGGGACTTAGAAAGACAACATGTATGGCCTAGCCAAAGGCACTATATAGATCAAAGCAGACCCATCCATTTCTGTTCTGTCATATGGAGATCACAAAGAGTGTACTTTTCACGTTCCATATCATTAGCAGAGCCTAACACCACATTTGGCTGCATAATGTGTATGGTTGAAGGTGGACAAAGGGATTGAGATATTCAAAGATGTGTGTGTGTAGTCAGCTGAGTCACCAGTGTTAATGTCATTTATGCTATCCCTCAACACCTATTTAGTGAGAACTTACTAAGTTCCATGTTACCTTGAATAGAGACACAAGGCCAAGTACTCAAAATAATAAAACTCATGATCTTTTGCTGGGGAGACAGAGCATAATGTATGAGAAAAAGCAATAATGTAAAAGAGCAATACAAGACATTTCATTCCACAGGAGAACATGCTAAAATACACAGTTTAAGATAGCTTGCGAATAATGGAAAGAGGACTTGAGTCAGAAGTTTGGATTTTTCCCCAACTCTGACACACAGTACCTCTATGACATACAAGTTACTTGAACTCTCAGATTTTTGAGTTCAGATAAATACACTTGTTCTGCCAACTTCACCAGGCTTCAGAAAGAATCAAATGAAAGTGCTTCTCAGACTACAAAAGAACACACAGAAGTATAGTGCAAGATAATTTCCATGCAAGAAACAGTATTTTAGTGGATCATGTACTCAGAGGTTTCTATGTGTGTTCTCTTCTTCATTCACCTGCAAGTTGGTTCTTCTCTGACTGTACTTATTAATTACTCAATTAAAAATTATTTTTAATCTAATAATTATTGAGCAACTATTATATGTCAGTCACTCTGTACAATGCTGGGGACTCAATCATGGACAGGTCACATTTCTGTATCATGCAGAAACTGTCTGCCAAATAGTGAGTGCTCAATAAATGGTAGTTTTACATTAAAAAACAATTGGACTCTGTATTTGTTGGGTACATAGAGAGAACTATTGAAAGTGAAGGAAAGATCTGCATGATTTAAAAATTATCTGGATAGAGGAAAGTTTTTTCATTGCCATGACAAAGATTTATACTCCAAAATATATCAGAGCAGATTTAAAAAAAAAAAAAAAACTCTACTAAATTAATTCCCAAACTTCAATAACTGAAAGGCAAAAGAGAGGAGCTGGTAATTCACACCAGAGGCAGGATAAATAACAGTGAAATCGCATCAATTGTTCAGCCTCATTAATAAAAATTATGTGTGTACATACATATGTATGCATAAATGATATATACATATATGTAAATATGTGTATATACTTATGTGTATATATATACATATAAATTAAATCAAGAAATAATAGCAAAACATTAGCAAATAGATATTCTCAACATCTAAAAAGCTGTGATGAAATGGGTATATTTTGATTGCACTTAGGGCACACAATCTTTCTGTAAAATAATTTAAAAATGTATTACTATATTGGAGTGATGCTACCAGATGACATAATAATGGGGTATTCCTACTGCTGCATGATGATTTTTCTACAAAGTAGTAGCTTAAAACAACATATATTTATTGTATCATACTTTCTGTGGGTTAGGAGTTGGCATGGCTGAGCTGAGGCAGCTGGGCCCTCTCCTAGGGTCTCACAAGGCTGCAATCAAAGTGTCAGCCAGGCACTGGGGTCTCATCTGGGACTTGATTGGAAAATGATTCACTTCAAGTTCACTTGAGTTGTTGGCAGATTGGTTCTTTGTGGCCATGCCCTTACCTGCTAGAGGCCACAGATTGTTTCTTGCCACATGGGGCTCCCCAACATAGCTGACTTCTTCCTTAAAGCCAGCAGGGGACAGATTCTAGCAAGATGGGCATTATAATCTCACATAACATAATCGTGTACACATAATTACATATATCCCATCACCTTTGTGATAATCTATCATCTCAAAGTAAATGAAGGGCCACCACCACACTTAAAGGGAGGGAATCACATGACTGTGAATAACAGAAGATAAAGATCATGGGAACCACCTTAAGATTCTGTCTGCTAAAAGCATATCAGGAAATATACCCCAAGGAAGTAATTCAACATAAAAAAAATACTTAGACAATAATGTTTATTGGTGTACTATATGTTATTTCTGATAATTGGGAGCAGTTTCAACTCATAAACTAGTGAGGGCAAGAAGAGAAAAGGATATAAATGGCTAGAATCTTACAAATTAATCTAATTGTATTTTATGTACGTTAGACATGAAAATTAAGAGACACACATAGAGTTGAAAAAATAATTCAACAATACAGGGGAAGTGAAGACAAAAAATTGAATATGAGATCATAGCAACTAGACAAAATTTATCTGAATAATTAGAGTAATATTTAGAGAGGCTATAATATTTATGAATGATTTTTATATTTGCAAGACCTTAGTTATTGTCTAGTGTCCTTAAAAAAACAAAAGAAAATAATTTACAAAAACACAAGATTATTGAAATATAGAAAACAAGAATTAATTGTAGAAATTATATTTAAAACTCTACAGTTGTGAGGGGCGCCTGGCTGGCTTGGTCGGTGGAGCATGTGACTCTTGATCTCAGGGTTGTGAGTTTGAGCCCCACGCTGGGTGTAGAGATTGCTCAAAAAAATAAAATCTAAAAAAATAATAAAACAGGGGCGCCTGGGTGGCTCAGTTGTTAAGCGTCTGCCTTCAGCTCGGCTCAGGTCATGATCCCAGGGTCCTGGGATCTAGCCCCGCATCAGGCTCCCTGCTCGGCGGGGGGCCTGCTTCTCCCTCTCCCCCTGCTTGTATTCTCTCTGTCAAATAAATAAATAAAATCTTTAAAATAAATAAATAAATAAATAAACTCTACAGTGTTTTATTTTTAAAAAGTCACAAAATTGGCAAAATTCTAATTAAAAAAAACAAATGCAATTATTAGAAATGAGAAAGGAGGCATAATCATATATTCAAAGAGCTTAAAATATTTGAATACAAATACTGTGTGCAAAATTAGGGCAACTAATTGGGGTATTTGAAGAAAAATGAATGAATACCTAGCAAAGTATAAACTGTCAAAATTGATGCCAAAGAAAGTAGGGAACTTAAATAGACAAATAACTACAGAAAAGATGATGAAATAAAGTATTTTACCATTTATAAAGTTATTAGCCTAGATTCTTTAACAGATGAGTTTTGTATAATTTTTTTGTGTTTAATGACATGTAAACCAGTGTTATTAAAAATTTTTCGGGTGACAAAAGATTGAAAGTTCCTCATTCCATTTTTAGAAATTAATAAAACCCTAAACATTTTAATATCAAGATAAAAAGATTTCAAAAACTTTAGCCAATCACATTTTGAATAATAATGCCCAATTTCCAAGTTAGAAATTGGAAATTGAGAAATCTGTGTACCTTCTGCTTAATTTTGCTGTGAACCTAAACCTGCTCTTAAAAATAAGATCTAAAAAAAGTTGAACCCTATATTACAAAATAATAATACAGCATAATAAAATCAAGTTAAATTATCCAAAGAATATGAGGATATATGTATATACTGTATTGTACATCAAATTAATATACTGGAGAGGAAAAATAAATTCTTAGAGTAATATATTTTAAAATGCATTTGATACAACTGCTATATTGATGCAATTCATCATTTTTAATCAAAATTTATTAGTTAAAGAGGGGACAAAATACTATTCAAACAAACAGAAAAGACCATTCTAAATCATTAGATGCAATGTCATTTCCATTAAAATTAGGAAAAAGACATTATAATTATATATTACTATAGAGACACTAGTTAATACAGTAAGTCAAAAATAAAGTTACATACCTAAGTCCACTGACTGTTGAACAAGAAAATCGTCTCTTTTTATGGATATGTTTGCGCACTTAGAATCATCAAAAGAATCTAGTTTTTTTTTAATAAAGATTTTATTTATTTATTTGACAGAGGGAGGTCACAAGTAGGCAGAGCGGCAGGCAGGAGGAGAGGGAAAAGCAGCAGGGAGCCCAATGCAGGACTGGATCCCAGGACCCTGGGATCATGACCTGAGCCAAACGCAGACGTTTAACCAACTGAGCCACCCACGTGCCCCAAAAGAATTTAGTTTAAATTAAATAACACACCTGCACATAAACACTCACATACGATGAACCATCAAAATTAGAAAATGATAAATACTCCAAGTATATTTTTATTGTCAGAACCAGTTAGAATAAAAAATGAAGAAAAATTCTGTTTGTAAAAGTGATGTGAGGGGCGCCTGGGTGGCTCAGATGGTTAAGCATCTGCCTTCGGCTCAGGTCATGATCCCAGAGTCCCGCAATCGAGCCCCATATCGGACTCGCTGCTCAGCCGGGAGTCTGCTTCTTCCTCCTTCACCCTGCTCATGCTCTCTCTCTCACTCTCGCTCTCTCTCAAATAAATAAATAAAATCTTAAAAAATAAAATAAAATAAAAATAAAAGTGATGTTAAATGACAGAATACTTACTAAAAATTTGCAAAAAAAAATTATATAAGACTCTCAGATGAAGAAAATAGCAAATATTTATTGAAATGTAGCAACCATGTATTTCAATAGGAAAACTATATGAAAGTGTAAATCTTTCCATTATTATAAAATGAATGCATTATAAATAAGATAAGAACATCAAGTTATTATCTTAGAAGTGGATATGGTGATGTTGAAGTCCATATGAAAGGGTATATATTTGAATATGACAAACAAAACAAAGCAACACAAACCAAACAAGCAAACAAAACCAAAAAAAAAAAAAAAACCCAAGAGGAATATGGAAGTTTGTTTGAATGGATACCAAAACTTACAATAAACCGATTATAATAAAAGTAATGGGGCAATTGATTGGTACAGACAACTGCCTGGTCAGAATAACTAGTTCAGGGGTGCCTGGGTGGCTCAGTTGTTAAGCGTCTGCCTTTGGCTCAGGTCATGATCCCAGGGTCCTGGGATCGAACCCCGCATCGGGCTCCCTGCTCTGTGGGAAGCCTGCTTCTCCCTCTTCCACTCCCCCTGCTTGTGTTCCCTCTCTCGCTGTTTCTCTCTCTTTCGAATAAATAAATAAAATCTTAAAAACATAAAAAATTTTTAAAAAAAGAATAACTAGTTCAAAATAGATCCACCCGAAAGTATGACTGGATGAATGACAAGTTATAGTTCAATAAAGTGGTAAAACAGAGGTTTATTTCAGAGCCAACGTAAGTGGTGAGCCATCAGTAAGAAAACCAAGCACAGGCCACATAAATAAATTTCTGGGGTGCCTGGGTGGCTCAGTTGGTTAAGTATCTGCCTTTGGTTCAGGCCATGATCCTGGGGTCCTGGGATCGATCCCAGTGTTGCCTGCTTTTCCCTCTCCCTCTCCCTCTGCTGCTCCCTCTACTTGTGCTCATACACATGTGCTCTCTCTCTGTCAAATAAATAAATAAAATTTTTAAAAAATAATAAATAAATTTCTTACAGACTAATTTGATGTATTAATATAAAAATAACTGTTATATGTTCATCTAAATAAAAAGTCATAATGAATAATGATGCCTCTGTATATTTGATAACTTTGTGCATATACTTAAAATAATTTAAAATAAAACAATATATTAGAAAAACATAGGAGGTCTCATACAACTCTTCTGGGAAAGAATAAACCCACCAAGGTGAGAGGAAGCCCAGATATCACAAAGGAAAATGGACATAAAAAGAATTCCATGAACAAAGTCAAGTAAAATAAAATATTTGTAACTCATATGGTAGGTAAATGATTGCTATCTCAAATATATATAAAACTCTCCCATAATGATGAGAAAAAAATAGAAAAATAAGGAAATTATATGAATAGGCAATTGACAGAGTAAGAAATCCAAATGGCCAATAAACACAAAGATCATCAGCCTCCCTGGCAGTTGGAAGCTGAAGACAGGATGAAAAACCATATTTCACCTCTCAAATTAAAAAATAATGTAAAATAAAATAAAGCCTTGTTCTAGTGACTAGGTCTGGTAAACGGGCAGCCACACAGTTGCTAGTAAGAATGTTGAGTCACTACTGCATTTTGGAGAGTAACATGTCAATGTTGATTAAAAACACAAGCTCCTTAGCCCTTACATGTTCCCTTTGGTTTTCCGAAAACTCAGATATGCAAAGAAATATGTAGAGATATCTATTGTGGTATGGGGCGGGGGTAACATGCTGGCAAAAAAAGGAAAGAGGAATTAAGAGAAAAAAAACTGAAAAAAATCCAAATGTTGGTTAACTGACAGTTCAGTGCATGAAATATTATGCAGTATTTAAAAATGAGTTCATTCTGTATTTATTGACCTAAAGAGATGTCCGTGCTATATTATTAAGAGAGTAAAGCAAGACAAAAAGTAACGTGTATATAAAAAACTACAAAACCCTTGGCGAGCCTGGGTGGCTCAGTCGGTTAAGCATCCGACTCTTGATTTCAACTCAGGTCATGATCTCAGGGTCATGAGATCGAGTCCCACTTCCATCTCTGCGCTGGGTGTGGAGCCTGCTTAAGATTCTCTCACTCCCTTTCGCTCTGCCCCTCCCCATCTCTGTCTTTCTGCCGGGGCCCCGTCTAAAAAACAACAACAAAACTACAAAACCCTTACATATGTATCAGAGCTTCCACAAGCAAGGAGTTAGACCTGACACAACATCAACCAGGGTGTTACCATTGGTTACTGTAGGTTAGGCCACCTGGGGTGGGTAGGGGGTTAAACTGCTTCAATAGTTGTAATGAACTAACTTTTTTAATATTTGAGAAAAATTAAATTTAAAAGAAAAATGTACATTTTGTTGAGAAGAGGCTATAGGGTTTATAGGTTTGCAAAGTTTGAGATTCGTAAGTCATGATCTCCTATTGCCATTGTTGATAATCTGTTTCTGCTCTGTTCTTAGTATTATATTTAATAAAAACCATAAAAACTATAAAAGGACCTGGCTGAACATGAGAAGGAATTTAAGCCAACCACGCATCCCTTAAATGTTGGGATTCCTCAGCCTTCTGTCCCAGATCCTCTTCTCTTGGTTCGTGACAGATGTAACTGTACTGTATTAGAATCACCTTGTTACTTCCTGGTTCTCCCTTAAGACTTAAGGGCCTCACATGGCCCAGGGACGATGACTTTATTATATTCAGTAGCTATAAACTAATAGGTATTCAACAGATATGTGCTGAATTGTGGGAAGAAAGAAGGATAAAGGGAGGAAGGTGAGAAGATCCAAGATCCCTAGCAGAGCGCCTGTCACATGGATGATCTTTACAGAACATTATCACCCCAACATCCCTTTCTCACTCCAGTTCTCCTGCCCCCATTCCCTTAGTCCTGCATACTGCTCATTTTCCTGAGTCAGATACCATAGCCAAACAACAAAAAGGTTATCCAGCAATTCATCAATTCCTCACCTCCCATGCTTAGCTTTCCTGGCTACATTTCAGCCCCTGGTGGGAGATCCACAGCCTCTGGCTATGCTTACAGAATGGCCAAAGAGCACATCTGGATTGAGCATTTCATTTTCAATCCAAACCTGGTTGTATTAACGCTCTGTCATACTTAATATATACTGGGCAACATGTAGTCCGCTAGACTTGTACTCACTGGAAAAAGACAAAGCATGACATTGTTGAGGCCATACCAGCAGGGGGTATAATTCTTTGTAAAGCTATATAATATGTTCCAAATATACTGCAGCTGTTGATAAGTTTTATTGCATTTGCAGTTAGGGACCTTATTATATTTGCAGGGAAGATTTATTATATTTACTTTTATTACTTTAGCAGTTTGGGATATTTTCATATTTGTCATGAACATATTCCATTTACGCTCATTGAGTTTATATCTTAAGTTTGCTACATGAGCAGACTATGAATAATGTCACCTGTTGTCATTATACTTGCAGTCAATTTTCATTACCACTCTGCTAACATTTCACAGTATTTGCAGGTGCTGCATATTACACTAGTGGTTTGAGTATTCTAAAGTCATCAGTAATGGGGCAGTGCAATCAGCTGGAGAAAGGGCACAGACCTATCAAATGCTCAAACTTTTGGCAGATGAAGGGAAATACGCTGGGCTGCAGACGTTGGCTACAACAAATAGACTCATTTTAAGGAGTACGTGTCCAAAGAACGTAAACTCTAGTCTGACATGCCCAGGCTGAAACTCGAAATTGTTTGTATATCTTACTGCTTCGAATTTCCCATATTCTTCTACTGATTAACTAAATGAAGATAAGAAATAAAGCTTGAACATATGACAGATTATGTTTTCAAAGCAAGTCCTTGTCCGAATTATCTCTACCTTGAAAAGCTAGGCGACAGTCAAATAAAATCATACTGTCGGTGATAAAAGCGAGTACTTGGAAGAGAAATACCTATCTTAGAAGAGAAATAACTATCTCCTGATATCATGACTCAGTGGATGGAGTGGGGTGTCTGATGTTTGTAGGAGCACCCTACGTAATTCTGATGCCTTAACTGCCCCAGAGAATTAGCTAGATTTAACTGCATTTGTTGTTTATTCTAAGTAAAAAAAAAAAAAAAAAAGAATTAGGGGAAGATTTTGACAGCAGGGTCAACACTCTAGGCTTTCACCATTTATAGCCACTATAGTCTTAATAAACAGAGTGTTTGAGGCAAACTTTTGTTTGAATTTAAATGACTTATTGTTGCTATTAATGGAACCAGTAAGGAAGGCAATCTGGGGCAAGAAGAAACCTGGAATAATCATGGCACAAGCTGGTAGCAGCAGCTGCAGAAGAAAAATAATAATAATCATTGCAGCTTAAGTTTATGGAGTGTTTACTACTTGCCAGTAGCTGTTGTAAAGCACTTGACTGGAATTAAATTAATTAATCCTCATCACAACTCTAGAGATGTTTGTAAGATTTAGCTCCATTTTACAGGTGAGAAACTGAGTCATAGATACGTTAAGCAACTTGCCTAAGGGCACAGAGTAGGATAGATAGAACCGGGTTTGAACCCAGGCAATTTGACTACAAAGTCTAAGGTCTTAACCCCTGGACCACTATATTAATTCCTACTTCCCCAACCCGACCAAGGGAGACAGCCTCCAATTCCTTAACCAAATAAAAATTTATATTTAGTTTTTATTCATGTTATGGATTATGCTATGTTCACTGGACTTTCTCCACGACCTAAAGAGGCTCCTATTTAGCCAATATGTAAATAAATTTACTTTCTTCCAATTATATGGGAATCCAGTAGTTTACACGAATATATAGTTTCTCTCTCCCAAACTATTTTTAATAATCTGACATCAGCTTAAAGGCAGGGAACATACTTGTAACCCTTCTACCCCCAATATATGCTAAAATAATGTGTAATGAAATTAACTATAGCAGGTAGGAGTATAGTATAATTCTTCTTGAATCATCCCTCAAGCTAAAACAGTGAAAGATAGAATCCTGGACCAGCAGTGAGTAAACCTAGATGTGGTTTCTGCTTCACAGCTCACTAACTGTGTGGCATGGAAAAAAGCCACAGATTTGCAGAATATCAATTTCCTCATCTACAAAACCAAATTAAAAAAAATACTTGCTCTGCCTCTCTCACAGGTTGTTATGAGGTCATAGGGTTACCAGATTTAGCAAATACAGGAAGCCCAGGTAAATTTGGAATTCAGATAAAAAACATATACATTTTTAGCGTAAGTATGACCCATGCAATATTTGGGACATATTTACATGAAAAAGATATTCGGGGCGCCTGGGTGGCTCAGTTGGTTGAGCGACTGCCTTCGGCTCAGGTCATGATCCTGGAGTCCCGGGATCGAGTCCCACATCAGGCTCCCTGCTCAGCAGGGAGTCTGCTTCTCCCTCTGACCCTCCTCCCTCTCATGCTCTCTGTCTCTCATTGTCTCTCTCGCAAATAAATAAAATCTTAAAAAAAAAAAAAAAGAAAGAAAAAGATATTCATTGTTTATATCAAATTTAACCAAGCATTGTGTATTTTATTGGGCAATTCTAGAAGGTGACTAAGTGAGATAATGCATGCAAATGTAGTTAAACATTTTGACATTCTGACATAATACATTAAAATGGTAAATAAAGGGACGCCTGGGTGGTTCTGCTGGTTAAGAGGCTGCCTTTGGCTCGGGTCATGATTCCAGCGTCCTGGGATCGAATCCCGCACTGGGCTCCTTGCTCCACAGGGAGCCTACTTCTCTCTCCCCCTGCTGTTGCTCACTCTCTGTCTCTCCCTCCGTCTCTCTCTGACAAATAAATAAAATCTTAAAAAAAAATAAAATAAAATAAAAATAAAATGGTAAATAAAGGGGCACTTGCATGGCTCAGTTGTGTAAGCGTCTGACTCTTGATCTCAGCTTGGGTCTTGATTTCAAAGGCTCAGGTTCAAGCCTCATGTTGGGCTCCACGCTGGCCTACTTAAAAAAATATATCAATTAAATCAATTAATCAATCAATCAATCCTTTCAAAACAGGAAAAAATACTCAGGGAGGATTTAATACAGGGTCCTAATGTTGATTTCCTCCCAAGAAATTGTTCCTCAGAAAGTGGAAGGCTCTATCTGTGGCTACTTTGGAAAGAACCAACTCTCAGCAGAGAATACCCAAGCCAGGAGGACGCAAAGATCTTTGGTTGGGCAGAGCAGGGCGGAAGGTTGTTCTAGCCTTGTCCATGAACGAATGCCAGGCTGGCTACACTAGGAATCAACAGATAGGAAGTTGTTACAACACAGCCTCCTGAATCCCACCCCAAGAACTCCAAAATATAACTGTATTTGTCCAAAATTATATATATGCAGCAAGATTTCCAGATGATTCTGAGGAGTACCAGGTCTGACAATCACTTTTAAAGAGATTTTCAGGGATACTAAACATTTTTCTCCAGAACACCAAAGACCATTGCCAGTGGCAACAAGCCTTGTCCCCAGGATGGGCCTTAACCCCAGCATCTACATCAGATAAGATACATCTACATAAGGAGCATTGGCTGCCAACCAGAGCACAAATCCTTTGAAAAGGCCCAATATCTGACCCAACTATGTATTAAATGGACTAGATGCATGAAATAGGCCTCTCACTATTGATAAAGATAGAATCCTAATGCCAAATAAGTTAAATTTAAAACAGTGGAAGTCCATGTTCCAATCTCCATGCTCATATGGTACTATGTCATCAAGACAAGTGTTATCTCATATTCTCTCTCCCCTTCTCTCTCCCTTTCTCTCTCTTTCAGAATATTCCCCCGCTAACTTCACTGGCCCAGCATAGTTGATGTATGCCTATTCTTGAACCAAAACCACTCAGGATTAGCCAGTCCTAAGTCACATGCTCAACTATGCCTAGGATGAGTTAATCTTACCAAGCCACATAGACTAAGATAAGAGGTGATGATTTTAAATGCCAGAAATTATTTCTATTACTAAAAGAAAGTATGCTGGAGAGAAGGGCATTTGTTATAATAGAGTATAAAAATGAGATGAAAACTTCTAAAAATATGAAAGCTAAAAGAGAAAAGCAAAAAACAAAACAAAACCCATGTGACCCAAAATTTTCAAAAGGCATTTTGTAAAACCCTAGTTCCATTAAATATTCTGGATGAATGGAAAAATAAATTGTGTGTAGGATATATATATGTAATGGAATTATTACTCAGCCATCAAAAAGAATGAAATCTTGCCATTTGCAATCATGTGCATGGAGCTAGAGGGTATTATGCTAAGTGAGATAAGTTAGTCAGAGAAAGAAAAATACATATGATTTCACTCCTATGTGGCATTTAAGAAACAAAACAGATGAACATAAGGGAAGGGAAATAAAAAAAGAGGGAGGCAAACTATAAGAGACTCAACTATAGAGAACAAACTGAGAGCTGCTGGAGGGGAGGTGGGCAGGGGCTGGGATAAATGGGTGATGAGTACTAAGGAGGGCACTTGTGATGAGCCCTGGGTGTTATACATAAATGATGAATCACTAAATTCTACTCCTGAAACCAATAATTACACGATACGCCAACTAGAATTTAAATAAAAACTTAAAAAAATTACCCACAAGAAATTTTAAAAAATAAGAAATATAAAGTAATATTTCTCAAAGTTTAATGAATATACCCATCACCTGTGGCTCTTGTTAAAATATTCTGATTTAATAGGTCAAGGGTGGGACCTAAGATTCAGCGTTTGTAACACAATGCCATGGGGAGCCACACTTTGAGTAGCAAGGCTGTAAGAATAATACTTAGGGAAATACATCTCTGATTGCAACCTAAGGTCCTAAAGGCCATTTTTGTGTCTTCCCCACCTTAGCAACCTGAGCTCTTGTACAGGGTCTGGCTCACAGAAATGCCCATAACTATTTTAGGATTAAATGGATGTATGAAAGATTGGATTACTTGAAAACTTTGCTCTGTGATAAGATTTACAATTCAGGCACCTTTTCTAATAGGCTAAGCAGAGTATCCTCATGTGGGATGGGGGAAGAAGAGGGAAAAGTATGGGAGGAAAGATTCACAAGAGTCCTTAGGTAGCTGGAGGGTAATGAGAAGAAGCTAAGTTAAGGGTCCCAGTATCAGGCCAGTGGAGGGCCTAGTGGGGCTACACATAGGCTGGGTAGTGGGAAATTAACATGACTCTAAAGTAATGGTCTTCAAAGTTTTTCAGGTCCAGTGATCTGAGGAATAAAACATGCTGATCTTGAATGGATAAAGAAGATGTAGTATATATATATATATATATATATATATATATACAATGGAATATTATGCAGCCATCAAAAAAATGAAATCTTGCCATTTGCAACAATGTGGATGGAACTGGAGGGTATAATACTGAGCGAAATAAGTCAATCAGAGAAAGACATGTATCATATGACCTCACTGATATGAGGAATTCTTAATCTCAGGAAACAAACGGAGGGTTACTGGAGTCGTGGGGGGTGGGAGGGATGGGGTGGCTGGGTGATAGACACTGGGGAGGGTATGTACTATGGTGAACGCTGTGAATTGGGTAAGACTGATGAATCACAGACCTATACCCCTGAAACAAATAATACATTATATGTTAAAAAAGAAAAAGAAGAAGAAGAAGATACTAGGAAGGGAAAAATGAAGGGGGGGAAATTGGAGGGGGAGACGAACCATGAGAGACTATGGACTCTGAGAAACAAACTGAGGGTTTTAGAGGGCAGGGGGGTGGGAGGATGGGTTAGCCTGGTGGTGGGTATTGAGGAGGGCACGTTCTGCATGGAGCACTGGGTGTTATATGCAAACAATGAATCATGGAACACTACATCAAAAACTAATGATGTAATGTATTGTGACTAACACAACATAATAAAATAAAATTTAAAAAAAATTAATTAATTAAAAAAAAAAATGCTGATCTCCAAAGCCACTGCTCTGTAGCTCACTTGAAAATAGATTCTCAACTGGAGATGGTAGAGTTAAATACCAGAACTCTGTCTGCCTAACTTAGTCTGAAAAGGGCCCTCCCCTTCCCCTCATTCTAATTTGTGACCACACTCCTTACTACCACATACTTAGAAGCATTGGTCCAAAAAAAGCACCAAGGATTTTTAAAAGGTAGTGCTTCATAAGGAAGGTCTGTTTATTACCCTAAGCAACTAGCATATGCTAATCATCATCATCACCATCAAAATAAGTAGACTGAGAAAAAAATCATACCAGCTGCATATTTATATGAGCATCTCTTTCTCTCTTTGATATTAGTATGCAATTAATGAACATTGGTTTCTCAGATCATTTAAGTTCTCAGTGTTTGTCTCATCATTTGAGAAATTTTCAGAATCATGATGATATTTGTTAGTCACAGAATAGTAATTCTCTACTCCTTATGCTTCCAGGTGAAGAAACTTCAGCTAAATGAACTTTTGTCCCCACCCATCTTATTCCTTCTAGTGCTAGGAGAAATCACCCTGCTTACTGGTGTGGTTAGGAACAAAAGTTAACCGTTCTGACCATGGTATCTTCCTCTGTTCTCTCTGGAGTCTTTCTGCTCACACAGAGATGCATCCTCCTGTTCCACGGAGCCAATTTAGTGGGTGGACTCTGCCCTGTTAGACAACGTCTTCAGTCATGCAGTACTGCCTATGACAAGGTGAATATGTCTGCTCAATTTGGGAATAAAGTATTAACAATCCCTCGTGCATAGAGATGTATAGCCAGGGTCTACATTTACCTTAATATCAGTAAAATAGATACCCTGATTCTCCATGTCTCTGTCTCCTGGATTTCATTTTGTTCTTAACTAAGGTTAGGAATAAAGTCATTACTTATCAAATTCCCCGAAACTCCAGTATTTGCATGCATTAACTTGGTTAGAAACCTTGAGAAAATGTAAGGAGTAGCTTTGGGGAACAAAATACTAGAGAGGGAGAGAGAGAGAGAGAAAGAGAGAGAATGGCTGACAGCTTTATTCTTAAGGCTTTAGTAATTGTGGCCCAAGTAGAATTTTGTCCTTGGTGGATCATTATGGTTTATGAAGGCTTTGTTCACAGCTAACTGACTTCACTGATATAGGTAGGGCTATTTTTAGCAGGCATAGCTCATAGAAAATATAGATCTTTGGCAACAAGCCTTGCAAGGACCTTAGCAAACGTGGGTAGCTCTACCTTACTGAGCAGTCCATGTTGGGCCTTGACTATGTAAAGGCACAGCTTTGATCTTGAACTATAAGACTGTGACTTTGAGCTCTGCGGAAGCCAGAGAGGCAGAGATTAGACATTACATGTAAGATGATGCTAAGATGAAAAAGCATAAAACTGAAAAGATCTCAGGCAAGTCTCACTTTAAGTCATCCACAAAACAGACAGAGAGAATGGCAGCCTCCTTTGGTGGGGCAGGAATGCTGTCCTACAAGATCACACCTGGAAAAAGGCAAAGACCTAAAGGAAGCCTGGTAAGCATCATCTTGGTTTGGCAGTTCATTTCACTGTCAGCCCTCCAATTAGTATAAAGTAGAATAACTCTAACCTGATTGTTCATGGCTTAAGGGAGAATCAAATAATGAGGGAGATTTAGAACACCCAGCTCATGGGTGGAATAAGAGAGATTTCACAATAAGTTTCATTGAACTGCAATATAAAGGTGATATTTTTATCTCTTTGTCAAATTGCCATCTCTCTTTTCTTACTGGCTAAGAATTCAGGTACAGTATTATTTGTTGAACCCCTAAAACCTCAATTAAAAAAACAAGCATTTGTTTTTAACTTTTTGGTTAATTTTTTTTCTATCTCCTTCTTATCATCACACAAACGCTAGATAATATGTAATGATGATCATGATCAAGGGAATGAAAGTGTAATGGTGAAAAATTAGATGGATTCAGAATATACCTTAGAAGCAGGAGCAGTGGAACTGGCAGCAGTACTGGATGTGAGGGAGAAGAAGAAATGCAGAAAATATACTTGCTAGGTTGTAGTCTTTATTAGTTACCTAATTATGATTAATTGAGATGGTAAGAATTGTAGAGGAACAGGTTTAGGGGGATGAGACAGAGCTTGTTTAAATTCAGGAAAGTGTTTACTTATCTTTATTATATTTTCCAATTTGTAAAACAAGACTGATAAATGCTCTATCCTCCAAGTTTTACCGTGAGAAACAAATGAGATATTCTATGGAAAAGTGGCTTTGAAAAGTGCAATGCCTTCTGAAAATAAAAACTCTCACCTGAGGCGGTTATCCAGGTAATAGAAGAAAAAAGTAACTAATTCTTGTTCTGAATTTTCTATAGATGTTAGATGTGAAAAACTGCCCCCCCCATTTTTAAATTTTGTGGAATATGTCTTTAGCTCTTAAGAGCTTCTCATGAGCTGATTTAACAAAAATAACAATAAAATCTTCTTTAGTTCTCTTTTTTAAATATGGTAGGATAGGATATCTAACACAAAAGGAGTAACTAATATGTCCCAGACCCAGGTCATCCACTTTATAAGTATGACTTTATACTTACTTAATTTCTTAATCTTCACATTAAACCTGGGTAGCTATGATTTTGCCCATTTGTCAGATGAGATTCAGAGAATAAAAGTAACAGGTACAAGGCTACAATGTTAGTAAATAAGTAAATCTAGGATTTTATCTGAAGTTTTGATAACAAGAAAATGCATCTGATTCACAAATACGTCTTTAAGAGCCCGCCATATGCCAGGTGTCCTGACCTGACTGTCTATGCCAGCAAACTTTCCCAGTTACATAACAGCAACAAAAACAAGCAGACGTACAAAATGTGAACAAGACCCTGGGCCATGATAAATATTCATTGTAGCCTTCTAGCTTCGGGGATATGAAATCTTGCTAATGCAGACAAAATAGTTTTTGGTAGCAATTCTGGACTATATAAATCTAACTAGAAGCTGTAAGGTTTTTGTCCCTAGTTTAGCTGACATTGTTTCCTTCATCTCAGATAACAACCTTCCCCAGAAATTACATATTTTGCTAAGTTTATTTACGTAGCAAAATTGACAGTGTGCTGCAAGACTGTGAGGGGTGGGGAAGGTGAAAAACATGTGTGCATTTCCAGGTTCCTGTGGTTCTATGTCAGGCATAGAACAGAGAGCAATGATTCAGCTAAACCAATGCTCCCCACTTTCTAAAAATAGAACAAGTTACAAACAAGTCATCATTTTTCAAAATGTGCCCTTTGAAAGTATTCCCTCACACTGTGGTATAAGGGCAATAGAATGTAAGTGTATTCAGAAGCTGTCTTGTTAAAAATGCCAGATTCCTCAATTTAAGAACCAGATTAGAACTTCAGACCACTTCTGAGTGTAAAGTATCTGTCCATGGATGTATACCAAATCCATTTCATTTATTTTTTCTTTATTATGTTGTAATTTGTATTGGAGCAGATAATTCTGATGATGTAGATTATGATAAAAAGAAAATGGTCCAGATAATACAGCAGATGCTCCATAGGTATATACCTATGGATTTTATCATTCAATAATCCATTTTTCTTTCTATAGTGTTTTTCTGCTGGTAAGCCACTTTCATGTACAACAACATAGTAACTGCTTTTGGGGAATAAAAGAAAAGTAAGAAAGAGGTGATTATTTATATAAACACGATTGGGAAAATGCTGGCAGAACTTGGAATCACATCTTCTGGGCTGTTCCAAAACAAAGTTCTGCATTTGTCTTCAATGAATATTTTTTCCTTGAAGAATAGGAAATATACATTCATATAAGTACATGTGTTATTATTATTATTACTATATTTTTAATTACATGATTATAATAATTGTTAATTATATGTCTTAATCTACTCAGGCTGCCATAACAAAATTCCATAGATTGGGTAGCTTAAACAATAGAAATTTACTATCTTAAAGTTCTGGAACCTAGAAGTCCAAGAGGAGGGTGCCAACATGGTCAGGTTATAGTGACAGCTCTTTTCTGGCTTGTAGATGACCACCTACTTGCTGTGCCCTCTCATGGCCTTTCCTTGATGCGCACATGTGGAGAGAGAGAGACAGAGAAAGAGATCTCTTCCTCTTAAGGTCATCAATCCTACTGGATTAAGACCCCACCCTTATCACTTCATTTAACCTTAATTAGTTCCTAAAAATCCTATCTCCAGATATAGTCACTTTGAGGGTTAGGGCTTCAACATATGAATTTGGGGGTTGCTATTCAATCCATAGCATTAATACAGTAAGAAAATTTTTTTCAAGCATTCCCACAGTAGTTTCACCAAGTCCTATAATAGACAATAAAATATGTCATGGTAATGCTATTTGGTATGTATTTTTACATTATCAAAGCTCTTTAGTAATTTCTTATATTACTACTAATGTGAATTTTTTTTGGAGTGTTCAAATTATGGAAGCTTTTGCTTTCTTAATTCTAGAAGTTTGATAAGAAAAATGTTCATTTCATTTGAAAATGTAGTTGCAATTTATTTTAGTTAAATGTGCAGTTTCTATTTAGTGTTTGTAGCAACTTTAAATGAGGTTATAGTTTATGCTCAGGGTCCACAGTTATAAAAAGCAGCAGTCTTATCCACCAAAATTAAATAGATAAATAAATCTAGCATATTCTATTCAAAGAACAGGAAGAAAAAATTATATATCAACAGAATGATTAAATTCATTGGTAATAAAACTCATGGCAATTAAAGATAAAAATCACATTTAATACCTATCAAATGACTAAAAATCATAAATTCCCAAAATGACAAACTTTTGAAAAACCATTATCTCCATATACTACTATTATTTATATTATATGTTAATAAGATTTTCATTTAAAATGTCACAAAAATACTCATAACTTTGACCACAGAACGTCTCTGCTAGGGATATTTCTTAAGAATATTATTCCAAAATTTTTCTAAATTAGAGAAATAGGATTTATATGCATAAAATGAAGGGAAATGCTGTGCAATTTTATCTAAATAAAATTTATGGAGCCATTTAAGTAAATAAAAATTTATGGAGCCATTTAAGTAATTATGAAGATTGTAAAAATGGGAAATAGTTTATAATATAATAAGTAAAAAAGGCAAAATAAAAATTATGAACACCTCGAGATTATAAGAAATCCACGTACAGACAAGAGCCAGCAGGCAATACTGGAGGGTGCATGCACAAGCACACACACACACACACACAACAGAGACATTAATGAACTTAAGGTTTTGAATTTTGAGTCATCTATTTTCCTGTCAAAAGTTCTTTTTTAGTTTACTATAATGTTTGAATAATAAATGAAATCCTATGGGTATATATACAACTAAAATAAATAAAAATGAATATAGAGGGTGCCTGGGTGGCTCAGTTGTTTAAGCGACTGCCTTCTGCTCAGGTCATGGTCCCGGAGTGCCGGGATCGAGTCCCGCATCGGGCTCCCTGCTCAGCAGGGAGTCTGCTTCTCCCTCTGACCCTACCCCCTCTTGGGCTCTCTCTATCTCACTCACTCTCTTTCTCAAATAAATAAATAAATAAATAAATAAAAATGAATATAGATTTAATATAGGATTTTCATACACTTCATATTTCTGCACTCAGCAGTGTTTTTTCTCAATTTAGCTCTAACAACAAAACTTAAAATGAAAAGGAAAGCCAAACGAAACTTGGTTAGCACAATATATGTCGATAGCATACAAGTTTAAACTAATTATCAATTATATTATAGTAGGGCCAATAGCAAAATTTACAAATCCACACGTGATGCATGGGAAAGTCCACAGAAATAGAGAAAGCATTTTAATATCTAATATTTTTTTAAATTTCTTATTTTATTTTCTGTTGCTAGTATAAAGCTTTGTACAATGCAGGCACTCAATAAATAATCATTGAATTGAGTTATATTTTGTAAGAAGCAGCCCATGCATTAGATGTTAATGTCTCAATACATTTATATAAATTATCTTAAATATTAATTTATGCAAAATATAAGACACTTATATATTTCCTTCTGAATAGATAAAATGAATATAAAGAAAAGAATATAAGCTTTGGAATCAAATACAATAAGCACACAATAAATAATTTATTCAATGAATGAACAAGTTAGTGACTAAATGAATGCACTTTCTTACTCTTAGATTGCCTCTTCAGGTGGAGTACTACCTACACTGGTGTTTCTCAAAGTGTGGTTCCCACAGCATCACCTGAGAACTTGAGAAAAATGCAAATTCTCAGGGCATCCCAGAAACTCGGGGAGGGAGGCCCCCCACACTTTCTGGTATGACAAGTTGTCCAGGTGATTCTGAGGCATGTGATGCAACTCAAGTTGGAGAACCAGTTATCTAGCCCAAGTGACATTTCTTATTAGGCCATGCATTCCACAGTCCCTATCCCAGCAAAACAAGAGGAAGCAACTGGCCTCACAAAACACATGCTCTTAGGATATTCTGTGTCAATTTGAGATTCAGTTTTGAATTAAAGAGCCCATCTTTAAGAAGAGTTTCAATAAAACTTCAGTTAAAAAAAAGTTAATGATGTGTATCGTCAAAATCTGGAAGATATAGGTAACCTAGTATTTACAGGAAAGACCTCAAGTAAAGAAAATAATTAAAGACTGTGCCTGAAAATGAGATTTAAGTAAGCTTCTAAATCAACATTTGATCAAAGCATAAGACAAAATTCACATCAGGGTAAAAGGCTGAGAAAGCTAGTTTGCCAAAAGGCCAACCAAGGGGTCCCCACGGGAAGAAAATCTATACTTTGGATACTTATAGAAAAAATGAGTTTGGAAATCAACTTTGTCATTCATCAGGGAACCTACACAGGGGGAAACTCTGTAAGCTTTTCTGTTGTGAGAAAATCTTCAGACAAATGTCTAAATCTGATTTCTCCGGAGAATCCATTTCAGGGAGAAGGCCAATAAATGTGATCAGTGTGGGTAAGCATGCTGTCAAAGGTGATATCTTCATGTTTACTCATGAGTCCATACAGGAGAGAAACTATATGAAATAAAATCAGTATAGGAGGAAAATTTAACTAGACATCTCTTGGAAAAGCCACATAAGCAGCATTCCTAAAACATATGCAAGTTAGTTGTGGGTTGCCCGCTCTTAAAGGATTACTTATGCTACTGTGCCCCTTGGTTGCTGGTGGTTAATGAGTAAATTCTATTTAATGCAACAAAAATTACATGTGTGGTTACTACACATAAGAACATTCTGAGAGTCTATGAAGGTCACTAAAAAATGAACAAAGCATAGTGCTTTCCCTCCAAGAAAAGTGCAATCAACCCACAGAGATAACTCAAAATGCAATCATTTTTTTTGTGTTTGTTTGTTCAAACGCTAACTAAATGAGGCAGTATGTTTAAAAGGTGACAAAATACAAAGAATGGATGCATATTCTTCCAGTGAGTAGAATCTGGAGAAGTTGAATAAGTGATGAACTTTGAGAATGAACGATGAGTAGGGCTTCAAAGGGTGAAGGGGCTCAGAGAGAACATTCTGAGATGGGAAAAAGGATAAAAGAAAGAAAAAAAATAAGCAGGAATCAAGAGAGAAGAAAACATGGTATCCTAAGCAGATTTATGGCCCCTTTGAAAGATGTCCATGTCCTAATACCCAGAACATGTGAGTATGTCAGGTTCCATAGCAAAGGGAATTAAGGTTGTGGATGGAACTAATGTAACCAAGCACCTGTTTAAGATAGGGACATTATCCTGGACTATGTGGGTGTTCTCAATGTAATCACAGAGAGAAAGAGATGACAAAGGAAGCACAGTAGGAGTGATGCAATTTGCAGGTTTTGAAGCTGGAGGAAGGAGGCCACAAACCAAGGAATATGGGCCTTTCTAAACGCTGGGAAGGGCAGAAAAATGAATTCTCTCCTCCAGCCTCCAGAAAGAAACACAGACAGGATGACACCTTGATTTTAGTCCAGTGAGAACCATTTGAAGTTTTGATCTCCAGAACTGTAAGAGAATAAATCTGTCTAATCTTTAACTACTAAATTTGGGGCAATTTGGCACAGTAGCAATAGAAAAGTAATAAACATAGATTGTGGGAAATGACTGAATCACAGTGTGTTCTATAGATTTCAGGCCAGTACACGGAAGGCAGATTGGTAACATGGTGAGAAGCACCTTGATTCCTGGGGTAAAGCAGATCTAAATTAAAAATTATAGTGAAAAATCATCATAAATTTTGAGCTAGGGATTTTGCAGGGACAGGGGTTTGTGCAGATTTAACCTAGAAGCAGAGTGTAAGATGGATTTGAAGAGAGAAAGACAGGAGGCCAGAAGTCTCCCTGGGAGGCTGGTAACAGTGTTTAGTTAAAATGGACTCAAGGTCTGAAAGGCAGTGGTAGCAAGAATATTAAAGAAGGTAAACTGGGTTAAACATTACAAAGACTGATCTACTTCTATGTGGATGGTTTGGAGCCTGGGGTGAATTGAAGGACTCAAAGCAGTCCAAGAGCAGATAAATGAAATATATATATGAAAAGAAGTCAAAAGAAGCCAGGGGAATCAGGGGGACAATAAGGATACATTTTGAACATATGAAAAAAGAAAGTTATATTTTTGTATTTAGAAAGTGGAATATATGCCACTCGGATCTGAACAATATTTTACACAGCCAAAATGTGGCAGAAATGCAGCTGCTCACCAAAATCAACTCTCTCCTTCCATCAGAATGGAGATGACAGCTAGATACAAATCTAGACTAAATATCCCAACCTCTCTTGTTAGATCACACAACTGGGGTCTCTCCATTGGAATGTG